>NW_027496362.1:0-219000 GCF_021521415.1 Bidens hawaiensis | reverse complement strand
TAGGACTAGGAAGCTTCCTGGACTAAAATTAATCTTAAATTAAAATAAAATGGAACAGTTAACCAACAGCAATGCGTCATCAAATGCTATACTTCATCAAGAACTGGATTCCATAATGGGGACAACAACTCGTGTACCTCGTCTATTGTCTCATGAGGGGTTCAGTGAGTGGAAATTTTGATTCGAAAAGTATGTTAAAATGAAAGATGCTAAGATCTGGAGAAGCATTGTTAGAGGACCCCAAATCATCACGTATCAACGTGAGAATTCAACTGAGGTTGTTGTGAAGCCGGTTGCACAGTATGATGATTTTGATTTTGCCAAAGTAGAAGAGGATGAAAAGGCCCTATCAACTTTAACCATGGCACTTTCACCTGAGATTGCCCTTGGGTTTAGAGAACTTCAATCTGCTAAGGAACTATGGGAGACATTGATCGAGGTGTATGAGGGAAACGAAGATATGAAAAGAAGTCGCCAAGACTTGCTGCGACAAAAGTTCAACATGTTTAACCATGTTCTGGGGGAGTCATTGGAAACTCAACTTCAAAGATTCATAGCTCTTGTGACTGAGATGAGATCCGCAAGCATTATCTGGCAACGTCTGAAATAAACAACAAGTTGGTGAACTCATTACCCAAAAGCTGGGATATGAATGTTGCGGTTATCAAGAAGACAAAAGATCTCAACAGAATGTCTATCTCTGAGATGATGGCTACTATCAAGGCATGTGAAATGGACGACAAGCAACGTGAAATAAATTATACGAACTTTTACAGTGCAGCTGGTTACAACGTTGCTTCCAACAATGCTCTTATTTCTCAAGATAGTTTCTCTATGTTCAAGGCCACTCAGCAACCTCCAACCCAAGGAAACTTTCAGATGTTTAAGTCCACTCAAGGCCAGTCTTCCTCTACTCCGCCTCAACAAGCTCCAGTTTTCTTCACCAAGTCTGCACAACCTTCATCTGCTGGCACTGCTCAAGGTCAGAATTCAAGCCAGTTTCCCTCCATTCTGAAAGAGACTCAGGAGAACATAGCTCTAATGGCAGGGTTCATGAACTGCTATAATGCATTTCTAGCTGGAGACTTGGTTCAACCAGTTATGGCTGCTGAACTCGATCAGATTCACCCTGATGATGTTGAGGAAATGGATATTGCCTGGCAAATAGCCATGACAGTGTTTCGTGCCAAGAAATTCACTAAGAGGACTGGTAGAAACAATTGGAACATGCCTAATAATCAGAAGGTTGGTTTTAACAAGAAGACTCTGAGATGCTATAACTGTCACGAGCCGGGTCATTTTGCTCGTGAATGTACTAACCCAGCGAAGGAAGGAAACACAGAAATGGCGCTGGTTCCAGTGGGTAACGCAAGGGGAGATGTTGGTGAGAGTTCGGGAAATGGTGAAAGGGGATTGATTGCTCAACAGTTCTCTTGGGAGGATCAGATGGCTGCCCTCAACATTGGAAATCAGACCGCAAATTTTGCAAACGTTGAAGACATTGAAGAGGAAAACGTTGCTGAGAAGCAAGTCAAGGAACTTCAATTCGCATTCATGGCGTTCACTCCCTCCAGCTCATCTGAGGTAAGCTTTCAACCATGTTCTCTAGATTGTGTTGATAAAATCAACTTATATAAACTTCATAATGATAGCTTGATCAGAGACATGGAAAGAGTAAAATCAGAAAACTTTAATCTTAAGAAAAATGAAAAATCCTTCTTAAGATAAAATAGAAGCATATAAAAAGGATCTCTCTAAGCTTAAGTCTGAATTCAGCATAAAGTGTTGTCACCACCTAGATGCCAAGCAGGAAATTGCTGTAAATGCTAAACTGGAAGCCTCCAAATTGGAAATTTTGAACTTAAATGCTAAATTTGAAAGAACTGAACTTGATTTTAAAAAGTTCGAGGGTTCCAGTAAGGTAGTCAATTCAATGATTGACAATCAATTATGGTGGAAGGAGAAGGAAGGTGAGGGATTAGGATACAGGAAGGTACCTCTACCTTACAATGACAGCTATGTTCAACTTCCTGTCACCAAAGAACAGGAAGAAAAGGTACAGGACATGAAGTACGGTAAACATGATAAGAATGATGTATCTGATCATGTGAGTGCATCCACCTCAGGAGTGAACGATACTAACGTGATTACTTCATCTGCAGAGAAAGTAATTGTTGAGGATTGGACTGATGAGGATGATTGTAACGTCTGTAAATTCTGATAAAAAGATTTATCCTTGTAGTGATTGTGTACACCTTTCGGGCTTGACCCGGCATTCGCCCGGGAGCTCCTTGCAAACCTCGTAAACGTTCTCACTTAACTTTCCACCCAAGTTGCTACATACTTCAACTTGGAGGGACTTGGATGTAACTATTTTATATCATAAAACAAAAGAAAACTCAAACCCTAAACCTATTTGCAGCCGTCGGACCTGGACCCCCCCTGCTCGTTTTTCTTCTGCCCAGCCAAGTTTCAGCCGTGAAAACTTCAATTCAAGGTCGGTTTTATGATTCCCCATGTCTTTTACACCTTAATTGATCATATTAACGCGCTTATTGGTCGTTAAGATTGAGTTTTGATGATAACAGCTTGCTGACAGATTCGTATAAGTTTATTGTAGGGTCTGTAACGCGATGTTAATCCACTGTTTTTGATCGATTCTTGATTCCATGATGTTCTACTTTGAGTCTAGTTTCCAGAAAAGTATAATACGTAATTTTTGGACGAGATTTGAATAGTTTTTATGAATTTATAAAATCGAGTGTCAAAGCTGATGCGGGATGACGGATTCTGGTCTGTCTTCCCGACGTCATAACCTTTTTTCGACAAGTCCAAATTGGTTAGTTCCACTTCTGGGAGTTAGTGTTTTGAGTTAGGAACCAAAACCAATTGGAATCGTTTAATTTGGTTCGGTAATGAATTTTATAAAAATAAAACCATTTTGTTGCGCGCTGAAATAGCTGCACATACCTTTCTGTGTTAGAAGAATTTTTATGATTTTTGTGTCCACTAGAAAAATATAATAAAAATATTTTTATAAACTTAAGATAGTTATGCAACACTGGTAAAAATTTAATAATTTAATTCAAAGGTTATCCTATGTAATTAAATGCATCTTCGCATGCTAAAATCTGCACGTTTTACTCGTTATTAATCAACAAGTTCGTTTTAGGCTTAATCGGTGGTTTTGGTTAGTTGAAAGGTTTTAGGGGCCTCGGGCCAAGTGTTGGGCCTCGGGCCAAGTGTTGGGCCTTGGGCCAATTTTTGGGCCTTAGGCCAAGTGGTTGGGCCTCGGGCCAAGTGGTTGGGCCTCGGGCCAAGTGTTGGGCCATGCGCCAAGTGGTTGGGCCTCGGGCCAAGTTGTTGGGCCTCGGGCCAAAGTGTTGGGCCTTGGGCCAAGTTGTTGGGCCTTGGGCCAAAGTGTTGGGCTTGGGCGGCCCATTAGGCAAGTGTGTCCTTGCAGTTTAGTTTAGTAACGCGTTATGTATAATTTACAGGCCATTGCTTGTGATTTTGCCCTTAAGAACTTCCTAGCTCGTTGCAAGTATTCGATCGATCTCAGGTGAGTTCATGATGCCCTTTTTACTCTTTTACGTTTTGGGCTAGCATACACACCGAAATACAATTTTAAACGATTTTACTCGTTACAGTGAATTGAATAGTTTACATGGTCTCACTCGTGATGGTGCATTTTGAAAGCTATATTTGAATTATTTTATATGCCTTAGGATATTTTAGACTCGTTCATGGTCTTGTGTCCTTAAGGTTACATACATTATTGATGGTCTAGACTCGAGGATGTTAGTAGACTTGGAAGTAATTAAATATGAGTAGACCTATTTGTGTTTGCATGCACTGATGTTACGTGTTGGGTTGTACGTGTGCTCGACCCTGATGTTATTACTTGGATGAGATGTTACGTGTTTGGGTTGTACGTGTGCTCGACCCTGATGTTATTACTTGGATGAGATGTTACGTGTTTGGGTTGTACGTGTGCTCGACCCTGATGTTATTACTTGGATGAGATGTTACGTGTTTGGGTTGTACGTGTGCTCGACCCTGATGTTATTATTTGGACGGTATTTATAGGGATATAAATATATGGATGTATATAGATGTCTAAGTACGAATACTTAGTGTTGATGATGGCCTAACTGTTCGTATCCCGTATTATATTCTAAACTCTTGGAATGTTTTATAATCCAGTTTTTATATTTAAACTCTTGGAATGTTTTATAATCTAGTTTTTATATTTAAACTCTTGGATTGTTTTATAATCCAGTTTTTATATTTAAACTCTTGGAATGTTTTAAAATCTAGTTTTTATATTTAAACTCTTGGAATGTTTTATAATCTAGTTTTTATATTTAAACTCTTGGAATGTTTTATAATCCAGTTTTTATATTTAAACTCTTGGAATGTTTTATAATCCAGTTTTTATATTTAAACTTTTGGAATGTTTTATAATCCAGTTTTTATATTTAAACTCTTGGAATGTTTTAAAATCTCGTTTTTATATTTAAACTCTTGGAATGTTTTATAATCTCGTTTTTATATTTAAACTTTTGGAATGTTTTATAATCCAGTTTTTATATTTAGACTCTTGGAATGTTTTATAATCTCGTTTTTATATTTAAACTCTTGGAATGTTTTATAATCCCGTTTTGATATTTAAACTCTTGAAATGTTTTTAAACGAATTTATATAGGCTTGCTAGCATAAGGTAGGCCTTGGGATGATATATATATATATATATATATATATGTAGGAATATATATGTATGTATATATGGAGGTATGTATGTGCGTATGAGGATGTGTACCTTATAGCCTACGATTGTGTAACGATATTTAGTTCCTCGTGACTAAGAATGATGTGTGTAGGCTTATTGATGTGTGTGTGCATGGTGATTCACGGCCGGGTCAAATATATTACTCGGGTTGTACCCGTGGTGGAGAGGCCCGTGTGACGTGATCATCATTTTGGCGGGTTAAATATATTACATGGGTTTTAAAATCCCGTGGTGAAGAGGCCCGTTGATGTTGAGCCGTGATCGGGTCAAATATATTACTTGGGAAAGACCCGGGGTGAGGAGGCCCGTATTACGTGCTTGGATGTATGAGCCGGGATCGGGTCAAATATATTACTCGGGTTGCACCGATGGTGAAGAGGCCCGTACCCCGTGCTTGGATGTATGAGCCGAGATCGGGTCAAATATATTACTCGGGTTGTACCCGTGGTGGAGAGGCCCGTATCTCGTGCTCGGATGTATAAGCTGTGACCGAGTCAAATATATTACTCGGGTTTGACTCGTGGTGGAGAGGCTCGTGTCACATGCTTAGGTCTTACCGCGTCCGGGTCAAATATATTACTCGAGTCTTGACTCGTGGTGGAGAGACCCGTGTACGTGTGTTCGACGATGATTGTATTACTTGGTGAATTATATATATAATTTATTTTATTTATACATTCTCTATTGTTTATAACTATAGCTTTGAAATAAAGTATGAATTATTATTTATGAAAACTTGAACTCACTCAGCTCAAGCTGAATTTGTGTGTATGTTAGATTGACTTTCAGGTTGAGGATTAGAGATTTCCGCTTGGACGTGCTAGAGACTACTCGGACGGTTGAAGGCACATCTAGTCGAAGAATTAATAACGCAGACTGTTTCTTTTAAATTATTACCATAGGTAGTTAAATTTTGATTTTGGTCACCTTCCCGGGTTTTGGGAATTTTGATGTTATCTATTCCGCTGTTTACTACTCTGAAACGATTTTAATGAGATGGAGATTTCAAATAAAACGAATATTTTATTTACAATTGATTTTGGACACCTGTACCCGTGTTTTGGGATTTTTAATACTTAAACTTTTCCGCTGTTATTTACTCTGAACTTGTTTTAAATACAAAGAATCGTTTGGTTTTAAATTTTTGTGAATTTGTGGATGTGATTACCAACTGTAGGATTCCCGGGATTCAGGGTCTTACAATGATGAAGCTTGTGTTTCGTTTAATAAAGACTTTAATTCTGATGTTACTTTAAAACTACCTGTAGGTTCCCATCCGGATCTACACGGAATATCTCGTTCTACGTAGGTGCGGAATCCCTACGTAAGACGATACGAGCGTAGAAGACGAAACACGTTAAACACAATCAAACACACGTTACAATAAACAAAGAACACGTTGTATTGCAACTGATAACACGTGATATATCAATCACCGATTACACAAAACTGAACTCCTCTTTATCAAACAAACCGTAACCTAACCTTATATTATTCGACAACTTCGCCTAACATGTTTAGGCGAAGTTGTCACTAACTTCGCTTGTTCAACAAGTTCGCCCATATCAGGCGAACTTGTGAGACAACTTCGCTTAATTCTAAATACAAAACATACTAACTCGATTACAGACACTAGATACTGAACTACTGACATCATGTACCAACAGACTCCCCCTTGGCAGTAGCTTCATATCTCTATCTTCAAACACGTGTCTCGTAATCCCAAAAATCTTGTATCTTCCATCTTCAAGCATGAATGCCTTCTCGTACACAAACTGAAACTACTCTTTGATATTTCTTTGCTTCTTCTTTCCAAGCAGGAATGTAAAATATCTTTTTCTCGTTCAGCACCTGTAGATCAGCTTGAGACAAATTCACTAAATGCATAGGATCATATACTCTCATCAGCTCTTGTTCATCTTCATCCTCCTTTACTGCTTCAGCTGTTTCACAATCAACATACCACCATTTCAGATCTTTGAGCACATCCTTGGGCATTTGTTTCATCGGCACTTCTTTTAGACACCGGATTGGCTTATACTTCATTATCATCCAAGACTTGCCATCTGCTCTCATTCCTCTGTCTTTGTCTTCAATGAGCTTTCCTTTCTGCGGTTTCAACAGCTCGAACTTTTTCTCCTTTATGCTTTCCTTCCAGACTATCTTTCCAATGATCCTAGCCATGTTATCATCACTCCTATTTATCAACCCCAACCTGGCTAAGTCCTTCACTTCACACTCAGGCAACATATTCAACGATCTCAACAACCTCTTGAAATACTGAACCCCATCATACCGTTTAATCACAAAAAGCCTCAACTGCTCATCATATAACCAACATATAATCCCCTTTTTTGATTCAGCATAACCCCTGATGTTGTAACTTTTCTTGAACATAGTAGGGACCGCCGGTTTCTTAGTCTTTACGAACCACTGAGCGTAGCCTTCTTTCCATCTTGGCTGCTCCTCCCATTCTATCTCATCACATCCCGTATCTTGACCCAAATCTGACTTTTCAACTGCTGGAATTTCATGCTCAACATTCTCCACAATCTCTCCTTCTTCAACTTCACTATCAATCACGATCTCAGCCCCTATCTTCTCTATCTCCTCCAACGGTAACACATCCTCATCACCTATAACATCATCAAACACCTCCTCAGCATCCACAACCACCACATCATCACCCCCTGAACCGCCAGCTGCACTCGTTGACTCCCCCTTAAGGCAAATTAAAAGATTTAAAAAGCCTATCATAGTCGAAAGCCCCAGCGGGTCCCGTGCTTGGTTTTGGTGATTTGTAACTTGTGATGTCAGTGTTACACACCACCTCAACCTTGCTGGTCGATAGATTAAAGACTCGTCTGTTGGGTGTCCCAACAACATATCCGACTAAAATACCTTCGTCGGCTATCTCACCAAATTTTGAGTTCGTCTTTAATATCGAACACGGGGACCCGAATGGTTCGAGACCACTCAAGTTAGGCTTTCTACCATGCATAAGTTCATAACATGTTTTATTCAATCTTTTAACAGTTAAAACTCTATTAAGGATATAACAGGCTGTTGCAACAGCTTCAGCCTAGAACACCACAGGAAGTTTAGAATCAGCCAGCATGGTTCTGGCTCCTTCAATTAGCGTTCTGTTCTTCCTCTCAGCCACCCCATTTTGTTGCGGAGTATACGGAGCGCTGTACTGGTGGTCTATCCCTTTCTGTAAGCAGAATATCTCCATCTGATAGTTTTTGAACTCTGTCCCATTGTCAGTCCTGATGTATTTAACCTTTTTCCCCATAATATTCTCAACCTTGGTAATCAAATTCATTACCAACTGAACCGTTTCATCCTTTGTCTTCAGGAAATATACCCAAGAATATCGAGAGAAATCATTAGTTATCACCAAGCATTATGATGTTCCACCTAGGCTTTTTACATTCACGGGACCGAAGAGATCCATGTGAAGTAGGTCTAGGGTACTGACTATTGAATTAACCTTCTTGGTGTGATGAGATTTCTTGTGTTGCTTTCCCTTTTTGCACGATAAGCATTGGTCTTCAAAGTTGAAATTTTTCAAGGGAACACCCAGCACCAGCCCATTCTTGACAATGTAGTTCATTTTTCGAAGATGAATATGCTCCATTCTTCGATGCCATAACTCGGACTCCGATTCAGTTGCTTTTGACAGAAGACATGATTCTTCTGTTGCCATCTCAGTCGACCTCATGTCCATAACATATGTATTCTTTTCCCTTGGAGCCTTCATTACTATCCATTCCTCTGGTATCTTGAAACCAGGATACAGTACGATTGCTTCATTTTTGGTAAAGTGCACAGTGTAATCTTTGTCACAGATCTGAGATACACTCAGCAGATTATGCTTCAGCTCTTCAACGAAATTCACCTTTTCTAACTTCATTTTACCATTAGTCACCGTTCCAATTCCAGTAATTCTTCTACCACTCTCTCCAGCAAAACTTACTCTACCTCACTGAACAGGTTTCCATTCGTGTAACAAATTCTTGTTACCCGTCATGTGCCGGGAACAGCCGCTATCCACAACCCATAGATTGTTTGCAGCCCTGTTCAACTGTTCCTGCACGATTAAAGCAAAGGATTAAAATCTGGGGACCCAAGACCTATTGGTCTTGAGTCGATTAAATCTGTTAAAAGGCATCCCGTACTTTGGCTGTCCAAAGTTAGTATTAGAATGATTTCTTTAAGTCCTAAAAGGATACCTTCTAGTAGATTGACTATGAGGCCATCCAAACCTTCGTGAATTAAATGAATTATTACTAATGATTTGGTTGTTAACAGGGAAAAACTGAGATCGACTTCTTTGAAAACCAGGATTAGTCCAATATCTGAACTTTGATGAGTTTTCATTTTTACCATTATAGCAGTTACTGTTAGTTCTATTCTCAGTTTTCGAATGCCTCATACCTCTGAATCTCTGATTCAGAGGGAAATCAGCAATCAGGTATCCTATTTGATTGCATCTGAAACAGCTCATGTGTTCAACTTTCGTCTCAACAGTTGTTTTAGATGTTGAGGTTGCATTACTGCCCGTTTGTCTAACATATGGTGGGACATACGGGTTTAGTGGAGAATTCTTTTCAGTTGGTTTATGTTCCTCTCCACGTTTTAGTAACACTGCCTCTTCTTTTGTCTCACTAGACTCGGATGTCTTGTCCGAATTTGATGAGACAGAACTAGGAACAGAAATCTTAACATTCGAAACAGGCTTACTCGTTTCGCTTTTACTAAATTCTGGATCTTTAATCGTAACCTTAACAGGAACTGTCTGACCAATTTCAACATCAACAGATTTCTGATTACTAGGATCATAAGTATAGTTATGATTATAAGGTGGTGGAACTTCAGAATATCCAATTCCTCCCCTTTTAACTAGGGAACGTTGATCACTTACGAGGTGATCAAGTATTGCGGAGGAATTTCTAAATTGCTCAAGCTTTCTGTTTAGTTCCACTACTTTCACCTGGTAATCAGCTATCTGTTTATCCCTTTCAGCAATTAGTTTGGTTTTCTCTTCTAACACTTCATAGCTAAGATCAATCACTTGTATTTTTTCAGCTAGACTTGCTTTAAGACTTCTGATATCTTTCTCACTAGCTTTTATTTTTACCGTGTAATTTTTTTCTCTAGTTTTAGTGTAATAATGATCTTTTTTTAATGTTCTAAATTGAGCATCCAAACTAACAAACTGATCAGTTATTGTTTTCAATTGTTCAGACAGATTTTCACATTTCGTACAAGGGAGTTTAGAACTTACCTAAGAAAGCTGATCTGTCACCTCTGCCATATAAGCTTGATCTTCTCTTGTCTCTCTGTTTTTTTCTTCAGTTTCGATGTTAACCATGTTGGCCTGTTCGAACACTTCCTCAACTTGCAGATTCCAATTGTATTCCCCGTTCTGTCTGGATATCATCGCCCTATTCTCGTTACTTCCCCCATTCGGTTGTGTTGGCCTGTTGTGACTACGTTCTACTCGTTCACTTGTGCATTCTTTAGCAAAGTGGCCATTCTGTTGACAGTTATAACACCGAACCTTTGACTTATCAAAACCTGGTCTTTCACCAACGAATTTTCTACCAGTCTTCTTCATAAACCTTTTAACTCTTCTTACTATCATTGCCATCTGCCACTGCAGATCCATCTCCTCCAGATCATCAGCATCGATCTGATCATAGTCTTCGTCTAAAGTTGCAGGATCAACGATTTTACCTTTAATGTAATTTTCGTAAGAAGCAATGAAAGATGCATAGAGAGCAAACTGCTGTTCAGCAGATTTAACACTCATGGGCATCTAAGAGTAGTTGTTGTTCGGAACACTTGAAGAAAAACTACCCTTTGTTGTTTGAGGTTTAGAAGTATTTGTTCCACCAGCTACGAAACACACATCACCATCCATGTTGAGAGTTACACGACCATCATGAGTTGAGTTAGCGCTCGAGTCTCCCTTTGAGTAGTAAGCAGATGATTCCGACTTCGAACTTGAACTTGAATTAACTTTCGCACCATACCTTCCCGGATCCTGAACCTGATCAGTTGGTGTCTCTTTTCGAACCATGTTAAGTTCAAAAGTTCGTAGTTTGTTGATTGCTGTTTCCAAGTCAATGTTGGCAAACTCTTTATCTTCTCTCATCAAGACAGTGTACATCTCCCATTTCGGTGGGAGAGCATCAAGGAGTTTTTCTACGATCTCCTCTTCTTTGTAAACAATGGAATAATTGCTGAGTTCGGTCATCAGGTGATAATATCTTGTGATGATATCATCAAGTGATTCATTCTTCAAGTACTTGAACACCGAGAATTGGGTTTTGAGTATCTTAATCTTGGATGCACGTATCCCCACATTACATTCAAATCGGTTTTCAAGCGCTTCCCATAGCTCAGCGGTTTTATATTTCCTGAAGGTGTGAAGAATCTCTTGTGGAAGAGCCATTGTTATCGCATCATGAGCTTTGCTTTCAGCCTCATACATCTTCTTTTCTTCCTCTTCCATCTTATTGTATTTCTTAATTTGTTCACGACCCTCATACAAAGCCGTTGGTGGAATGTATCCATCTTGAATGCACACCCACATCTTAGCATCTTGATATTTAACATACTGCTCAAACCGATCTTTCCAAGCCACGAAATCGGTACCCTTAAGCATTTTCGGTGCCTTAGTAGCTGAACCTGCTTCCACCTCCATTTTCACCAGTTTTGTAATATTTATAGAAGTCATCTTTGGAAGAAATACAAACGAGCACTCAAAGAAACCAAAAATAAAAATTTTATTCTGAACAGTACTGTAGGCGAAGTTAAACTTAACTTCGCTTAAGTCTTAACTTCGCTTGAATTCTTAACTTCGCTCCTTTTTAAATTCGCCTGATTAGGCGAAGTTGTAGAAAACTTCGCTTAAGTTAAGCGAACTTGTGAGGTAGGCGAAGTTGTTAATAACTTCGCTTAACCTTATATCTTCGCCTAAACCCTACAAACAGTAGCGGCAACTTCGCCTGATGAACAATTATTTTTGCAGGTTTGATTTTGACGTTTTGCGAGGTATGCGAAGGTGTAATGGGTTGTATTTGATGGTGGGAGGTGAGTAAGACACAAAAACTCGGTATATTAACGTAAACTCGTCCCGCGAATAGTCGAACGGAACGATTTCTACACCTGTGTGATAATCCCGAACCACACAATCACGAGCAAATGCTCTGATACCAATTGTAGGTTCCCAGCCGGATCTACACGGATATCTCGTTCTACGTAGGTGCGGAATCCCTACGTAAGACGATACGAGCGTAGAAGACGAAACACGTTAAACACAATCAAACACACGTTACAATAAACAAAGAACACGTTGTATTGCAACTGATAACACGTGATATATCAATCACCGATTACACAAAACTGAACTCCTCTTTATCAAACAAACCGTAACCTAACCTTATATTATTCGACAACTTCGCCTAACATGTTTAGGCGAAGTTGTCACTAACTTCGCTTGTTCAACAAGTTCGCCATATCAGGCGAACTTGTGAGACAACTTCGCTTAATTCTAAATACAAAACATACTAACTCGATTACAGACACTAGATACTGAACTACTGACATCATGTACCAACACTACCTGCTTTGAATTCTGTTATTCCGACTGTTTGTGTGGGCTCTGTTTTAAAGAGCGACGATTCTTGTATGATTGATTCAGTTGAAACTTTAAATTCTGATAATGCGGTTTCAAATAAAATTGAAAAACCCAAAAAATTCAACAAGTATTTACCACCAAAATTTGTTAAAGAGGTATGCTCTAATGACAAACAAGGTGATATGTTTCACAATGTGAAACATGGCTCTCTCGACTTTAAACAAACTGGTCCACACAACCAGTCTAGACAAGGAGTTGCCCAAAATGATTTTTATATAAAACGACAAACATGTTTTAACTGTGGCACTCCCGGTCATATTGCCAGAAATTGTCCACATCGTCCATATGTTCCATATTATAGATTTTATCAGAGGAATATGCCCAATATGCCACATAATTCATACATGCAAAGATTTAGGCATCATACGGCTAATCCCTCTGACGGTGATTGGAACCGAAACAAATCTGGCAGGTTTAGTCCTCATCAGACCAAGCCTAACATGTCTCAGAAAAAGGGTGGAAACCATGTTTTTACTTCAAAAATTAACTCGATTTCTAAACTTCGGCCTGTCGGGAGAACAAATTCGTTTGTTCCCTCTACACGCAAACCAGAGACTAAACCATCCATTCGTACAAACAACAGTAAATCTTACAATGGTAAATATAAATGGATGCCTAAGTCTCCGGTAAAGAAGGTTTCTTCTTCCATATTAGATAATTGAGAAGATATGTCATAGCAGCCCGTAACTAGTGTAGATGAGTCAGGTGTACCCAGTGTCACAATTGACTGGGTGCCAAAATCTAACTAATCCCGCACTTTATGCAGGAGCAGCTATGGAGGAATATCATCAGACCTTGGTATGTTGATAGTGGCTGTTCCAGGCACATGACAGGAGACATTTCCCAGCTACACGACATTCAAACTTTTAACGGTGGGTATGTGTCTTTTGCGGGTGGATAAAATGGAAAGATCACACAGAAGGGAACTGTAATAACGGTGTTCTAAAATTTGAAAATGTTAATTTCGTTCCTGAATTGAAGCACAGTTTGTTGAGCGTGTCACAAATATGTGACAAAGGGTTTTCAACTCACTTTACTAAGAAAGAATGTTTGGTTTTAAAACCTGGTATCATTATACCAGAAGACTGGATTCTTGTTCGATCACAACGAAAAGATAATGCTTATGTGATCGACATAAACAAAAATGTTCCTGATGAAATAACATGATTGTTTTCAAAAGTGTCGGAACACAATGCTATGCTTTGGCATCGTCGTCTTGGTCATGCAAATATGAAAAATCTAAATCGGCTTGCTAAAAATGATTTGGTACGTGGATTACCCGTTAAGGATTTTGTTACCATTGAAAAGTGTGTGGCTTGTGCTTCGTTTCGAGGATTGAGACTTTTTGAGTGTAAACTCGTAAATATGTTCTTAATTTGTACAATTTTAGGTGGAGAAAACTCAATATATATATATATATTGTGTGTGTAAGTTTCATTTTCGTTTAAAATTATGTTGGTTGCTTAAGTTTGAAGAACATATACTTGTATATGTTTGGTACGGTGATCTACTTGTAGAGTCACAGAGGATAGCCATTTGTCTAAAGACTGAAAGCATCTGGGGCGATTGTGATATGTTTTGTGTTTTGAATTCTTTCACTAAAAATTATGTCGATAACTCTAAGTTGGAAGGACATGTAATTTCATATGTGTTTGGTCCTGTTAACCACTTGTGGACATACGGGATAGCCATTTACCTGAAACCTAAGAGTGACCGGGGTGATCGAGTCTCAAAACTGTCTTTTGGGAAATGATATTACTATTCAGTTAACAGCTTTTGGGAAGCTTAAAATATTTTCAAATGAAAATTGATCCAACCGTTGGAAAATGATAGATATATTGATTTCGAGTGCCTAACGTGTGAAGTTATTAGGCTAAAAAGGCTTTTGATTAGTTATTGATGTGTGTGGAAGCTTTTCATGATAATTAAAAGCTTGAAGTGATATAAACTAAATTTGCTAAACTTTTTGTGGAGAGTCATTTTGAAGATATTTGCATGTTCCTAGATACATCTCTCCGAATGATAGGCAGAAAAGCAATTACCCAGTCATACACGAGCCCGTTAGTATCTTGATCACCAAAAAGATTATATTTCATTTAAAAAAAAATAAAATTTTTTTTTCATTAAAATTGTTTTCTAAAAGCTTAAAGAGGTCTCAGGGAACTACAAGGGTGGGGCATTCAAGTAAGTCCTAAACACCCTGAATGTAAGGCTTGTAAGTCCGGATGGCATGTAAGTCCAACGTTCAACCTTAAAGCTTAAAATCATTTTGTCTAGAGAAAATTATTTTGATCAAGTACTAGGGGGTTGGAGTCAAATTGGGTGATCTGGGGAAAGCCAAATACACCTTGAGAATAGATAAGGGGCATCAGAGGTCCATAAGTGATGTCCATGTAAGTCTTATGCCTAATCGAATATAATCATATCACTATCAACCTTTTTGCTATGTCACAATAATGCTGAAAATGAATCATTGTGAAAGTGCCTTAATCAATATGATTTCATGTTCGGATCTTTTCATAAAAAGGTGGTTCGTTTTTGAATAGCTGAAATTTGATCCCAATCTGCAAAAATCTCAAAAAGATTATTCTTGTATTTTTAATCTTTTATTCTTGTTTTCTTCATATTTTTTTGTTGTTTTGTTTTATCTCGAAATCACTCTCCTCGAAACATGTGATTTAACTGGACGGTTTTTCAATGTGTTTATATTTCTTTGGGCTTTAGACTGGATTGTCAGGTATGAGGTTAAAACAAAGGGCTGGGCTTGTTTGTGGGTTTTCGGCCCATCTCTTTTGAGTATAAATGATATTTATCCCAGATTTTATGCTCATTTATTCAAAAACACTTCCATATCTCAAACCACTCCGCCGAAAATCTCACAAACATAAGCTAATCACACTCCATTGTTTTTGGTGTTCTTTTGATCGTGTTACAGGTATTGGATTGTCTTAGGGTTAATTGTTGGAAGTTAAAGGGGTTTCGTTGCAGGATTAATGGAGATTTCGGTGACTTGGAGAAGACGACACACATTCAAAGAAGAAACTCTAAGAGTTCTCTGTCCTCAGCTGTCAAGGAGTTCTTGGTTGACTTTCGTTGATCGAGATCTCCCAGCCTTGACCGAGAACTCATGTTCTTGGGTTGACTTTCGTTGACCGAAATCGCTGGAATTAACCGAGAACTCATGTTCTCGGTTAATCTGGACAGAAAACACTTGTCTTGTTGACAGAAAACTGTTTGTGGACCGAGATAAATTGTGAAACTATTATTTTATTTTCCTTTTGGTCCACCAAATGTGATCTTGTCATCATTGGCCCCTCATGTCTTAAAAATGACTAATTTGCTTTAAAATATAACTATAGTCAAGTTTGTATTTACTAACTTGATTCGTTTGGTGCAGAAATGGCTGATCAGGCTCCGTTAAAGTTTGTGGACACACATAACATAGTTGGACATTTGTTTGATCCACCACTGGCCCAAAAGGAATTCAAATCTATGATTGTCGGCCTCAACACTTGCAGGATTCTCACGCATTACGAGAAAACCCTGTCATTTGCAGAAAGATGATCACTGACTTTTGGAATAATGCCTCAATCAATCCACGAGGAGCAGATGGAGTTGTGTCGATAGACTCCAAAGTGCAGAATAAGCCAGTCGTCATCACAGAGACTATTATAAGGGATGTGCTTTTGTTTGGTGATCAACCTTATCACCCGACAGAATACTCTGCTACTGCCGTCTCTAAGATTATTACCAGGATGGGTTATGAGGGTGCTTATCCTCCAGCAATCAAAAAACTATTTCACCCATACTGGAGGTTTTTGATACACACGTTCTTAACATGCGTGTCAGGAAGAAAGGGGGGATCTGACGAGATCAGTCATACTCAGATGTCTGCTATTGTTGCTCTGATCATGGATTGGAATTACAACTATTCCAAGTTCGTTTTTAATGAAATGATGAGCAATCTGAAAGGGAAGAAGAAAGAGATGTTCCTCATGTATCCCAGATTTCTGCAAATGATTTTTGACTCTCACTACACCGACCTTGTCAAATCTGTTGATACATTAGATTTGAAGTCAATGGGACCCAACACCTTTGGGTTAATGAAGCAGTCCAGGAAAGGCTCCAAGATTGTCTATCAGGGCCTTAATGCTCTGGAAAATTTTGGTAAATTTGCTGAGACTGAAGCTGTACCAGTTACAGCTCAAATTGTCGATGAACATGTGACACCTGTTCAAAGGCGGTCTGCGCATTCGAGATTAGTTCAGATGAAGAAGAAGAGACAGAACACTGTGAAAAGGATACTGCTCTGACTGATGAGCAATTAAGAGATTTTGAAGCTTTCAAAGAATTATTACAGTCAACCGTTCTGAAGCCTCCTCAGGCAGTTGTTGTAAATGAAGAAGTTGATATCCCTGAGGAACCAACCGCTGATCTCATTCCACGAAAGCGCAGAAAGAAAGATCCGAGATCGGGCGTGTTGGTTCGTGAAACTGAAACAACAACCACAACACCAGCAACAATCACAACCACTAGCCTACAGCAACAATCACAACCTGAGTCACAAGCTCCAGAGACTCAAGTTGAACCATGTTCATCCTATGCAGAGCCACTGACTCAAGATCAGATGCTTGATGACATTGCTCGTGATTTTAATTTTGAGTCAGATATTCCATCCACTGATGAGGCTACTATGCCATACACTGATGTTGCTTCTGGATCTTCTGGCCCGTCCAATCCGGGTCAGTCAAGCTCAAATGTTTCCGAAAAGGTTGCTCAGATTCTGGCTATGCAAGAAAGATATTTGCAAGATAAAGGCAAGGGAGTGGTGCTTGAAGATGCTCCCGTTGATGTGCAAGCTCTTCAACGTAGAGTCTTTGAACTTGAACAAGATTCTGTCGTGAAAGATGTGCGTATTCAAGAGCTGGAAGCCAGTAATTTTGATAAAGACTCCAAGATCAAAGAGCTTCAGTCCAACATGGGAGAGTTAACTGCCGTTTATCTAGACCTCCAACAAAAGCTTGTTCAAAAGTTTGGAGATGAATTCAAGAGTAGTAATGATAAAACCTCAAAGATGTCAAACGTTGATCAAGGTGGTAGCTCTACTGTTCGTCTTTCTGAAAGTATAGATGAATCTGAGACGCTGAAACAGTATCTATCTGAACCTCCACTCACCAAAGAAAAGTCGGATAGACTTTAGAAGAAGCTGCTGGTGATGAAAAACTCCAATCAGAATGTTGAATCATCCGATCACCCAGACAGATTCGTTGTTACTCTTCAAAGGGTTTTTCGGATAAGTATGGAGATCGTTCTGGAGTTGTGTCATGGGGTTTTGATGCTGAAAAGAACATGTGGTGGGTTAAACGGAAGTCCGGGACCACTGAGTACTATAATAAGATGAAAGAGTTTGGCTCTTGGACTAAGGTGGATCTCAGTGATTTGATAAACTCCCCATTCCACAATCTGACAAATCATAAACGTGGTAGGGATTTCTGGAACTTTCTGAGAAATCAAGTTGATCAACGCTTTCCAAAGATGCCAACTGCAGACTCGTTCTTGAAGAAAGCGAAGGGGGTCATGGATCCAAAGACAGGAAAGACAATGGTCAATGTCATGTGCCCTGCTACAAAGAAAGTCACTCGTATTCCTATGCCTAAAGCTATTCCAGATGGTACTCTGGATAATATGAGATTCTGGATGTATGACAGTGAAACTGCTACCGTGGTTGTTCGTCTGCAAAAGGGCAAAGGGCAGTATAGATTTGTTGACCCACGAGATCTGCTGAAGCTTGGAGAGAAGACATCAAGATACTCAGTGCATTTCAGATAATTGCCGACCCGATTTTTGAACCGGCTGCAAAAGAATATACAAGCATGGTGGCTTCTATTATCAGATGCAAGTTTTGGGCAGGTGGTTTGAAAGACGCTGACATCGATTATATGGAGCATGATTGAGAACCAAGCTACAAACCAAGGGGGAGATTGTTGGGCCTAGTTATTTGGTTTGTACTTAGTATGTTTGTTTTGTTTGGGCCGTGTATGTAAACCGAGATCCATTTGGATCTCGGTGGGCTTTTGGTTAGTATTGGGCTTGAGTGGTTAGTTCCCTATATATATAGAATGCATTGTATAAGGTTAGTAGTTGTTCATTCACGTATGATTTTGGCCGTCTAAGGGTTATCATAGACGAGTATTGTACTGTTAGTGCTTAAGCACCCGACGTTAATATTAACGTGTGTTTTGAAGCCATTTGTGTGTTTTACGTGTTTGTGTTTGTTAGAGTTCTTGAATCATCTAGCGTTGGATTTCCGCACCATTACCTAGATTGTTGATATCATATTTGTAGTGATCCAGATTCAGGACTTACATACATATGTGTACATTACGTAACTAGAGATTAAATGAAAGTATACATATGTGTATAGGTATAATACGAATTAAAAAGAAAAAAAAATTCGGTTTTTTTTAATGAAACCGGAATGAAATATAAGAATTTTAGTTTTTTTTACTATTTTAAAATTTTCGTTTTTTGTTTGTTTTATAATTTTTTAAATATTTTTGTAGAGTTTTTTTTAGTGGTACAAAATGGTTCTCAAAGTTCTCAATTTGCCAATGGTTCTTTTAGGATCCTTACCCTATACACACACACACACACACCTATTCTAATAAGGTAAAATAATTGTAGACACTAGTCATATTTTGGTTAATTCTCACAATTATTTTCACTCCAAAACTAAAATCTTAATTGACCCTAATATATGTAATAGATTAATAATTATTTTACTATATATTTATACTCTATTTATTTTATATCTATACATTTTTATAAAAATAAATATTAACATATTATTTTACTATATATTCCAAAATACTTGTTGAAATCCAAAAATCAACAACAAACCATGCTTATCAAACATTGAAAAGAATATAATTTCAAATGCTATCATTAACATATTGTACTATATATATTGTAAAAGATTGTAAAGAAAAACAAAACTCGAATATGCTTTCATTTTAAAAAGTAATTTTTTTAATCATTAAATTATAAATATATGCTTAAACGTCGATCCATATTATAAAAGTCAATCAATTTATCTATTATTATTATTATTAATGTAAATTGTCATATAAATTTATAAGTTATAAATCTATGCTTCAAATCTATCCATTTATTTTTCGGTTAATTTAGTAAACTATATACATGTTAAAACGTAAGGATAGTATATACCAATCATATTCAGACATAACAAAGTTTATCATATTTAATTTCTTCGTTTTTTTTATCAAGGATTGTTTCGGGTTTTTTGTGGAACTCAAATTTGATTTTTGTGGGTTAAAATTTAATAAATAGATTGTTTGATACAAGTTAACTACATTTAGATCAAATCTGTTACAAGTTAAAAATGAGAAATCTGAGTATTTTTAAAAGTTTGAGAATGCAAATAGATTTATCATCAAATTTGTTATGGGTTCAAAATGCTGACTTGAAAATGTCAAACGGATGAAAGTTAGAATTTTAAACATGATTCGGGTTTCAAAATTATTTTCAAGTGCATTTTTGGAAATAATCAAAAGGTTCGGGATTTGGCAAATTGACTATTTTCCCCTCGACTATTAAAATTTAAGCAAAGATTGCGAACACATTCGGCATGCCACCCACAGACCTATTAATGCTTCTAACTTTTATCATATTTGAAATATTTGTGTAAGCATTAACTTTTCCTTTAATGGTGATCAGAACATTGTATGGGAAACATGTCATGCAAAACTATGCTCAAATGAAGCAAAATATTCACAAAATGGAATGAGTTAACATGTTATTTTTTATATTGTCATTATTATAAAGTCGAGAATCTCCCAGAAACTTATCAAAATATCTTTCATGGTGTAGTTAAGAAAAACATAGTTCTTGAAGAACATTAGTCGTTACAATTTAATGTTCTCCTTTCCTTCGATGGGTGGTAACTTGATAAATATCAATAAAGGTAACACTTATTTTGTATTTAGGCCGAGTGGTTAGAACTACTATTGTATTAAAAGTTTTATTCCTGAAACTGGTTAATAACCAAAATTCTTTCAATTATACATATATGACACTGAGAATGAAATTTTCATGAGAAAAAGAGCGTTTTCAAGTACATTTCTGCACGTGCATTTTTTTTATTAAGTTTATTTAAAAAAATCATTTTGTGATAATTTATGTACAAATAGAATAGATACAAGCATAAATGTAATACATTTTTTCATATACTCTATGTAATTATTTGTTTTACTTGTGATTTTATAATTTAGATCATCCCGTGTATGACACGGGCTCTAAAGCTAGCATATATATAAAAGAGATTTCAAATGAGAAACATTTTGAATTTTAAGAACTCGAAAGAACTCAACGAAACAATTTTTTTTTGAATTTTTTTTACACATACGTAATATATGTAGGTTACATATACATAAAAAAATTACAGAAGTTTTTACGCACCGAGTCGACTTATGACATATATGTAACGGACGTTTAAATTTGTGTAATCACTGTACATTTTTATTCTCTCTCATACTTTAATTTTTTGATCACATTTAATCTCAACCGTATAATCTAATCTATTTAATTAAATGTGTGGTCAAGAATGAAATTCTTAAGTTCTTAAAACTAAACAAGGTTTTCAAAATATCCCTCCCATATATATATATAGGGGAGGGTTATAGTAAAAAGAAGTAGTTTCCTAGGAATAATAGGAATAAATCATAGCCATTGGATCATGTTAATCAATGGTTGAAATTTAAAATTACCAAATACCGACATAGTTTCCTAAAATTATTCTTTCACCATAGATTTTAATGCCAAATGTCAAAAATCTATTGGTTCTTACAATTCCTAGGAAACTCCTTATTCTTATTTGAACCCTTTTCTATATATATATATATATACTAGGTTTTATCCCCCTGTATTATGGGGGTTGTTTTACATTTTTTGTTTTTTAATATTTATTTTTTGTATTTTAATTTTCTTTATTGTAAGAAAGTTATTAATATACTTAGGGTTTGATGATTACAGGGCTTAACAAATAAATTATATGTTATAACTGTAACATCTCGGATTAATCGTACTTGTTTAAATCGATTCGAGAATGTAATTCGGATCTTTTGAACTGATTAAAAATTGTATTTAATTTATTTTATAATTTCATAACTTTTAATCATGCCAAATAGTCCTTAACAACCTTTAAAATTTAAAACGGCTAAAAATCGCATTTTCGGGAACTACAGGGACTAGTTTTGCCAATTCTTTCCTATTTTCGGTAAAATTAACGAAATTTAAGCTCCAAGACATGTAAAATAATGTTACAAACTTTCCAATTTCGTTTTATTGCTGTCCAAACCGAAATCTTTAAGTTATTATACCCGATTTTGTCATTAATTGATTATTCGGTTTCCTAAAATAGTTATTTCCTAATAAACAAGCCTTAACCCTTAATATTTAAACAATGCATATCATAAAACCCTAGATTATTACTTCAATACCAGCCACCATATCTAAAATCCATGAAATTTCCCTTTCCCCATTGTCGGTTTCTTCAATTTCTTCAAGTTCTTCAAGCCTTCATTGACTTTCAAGCTTTAAGACCCTTTGACCTCGATTATCTCTTGTTCCATTCACCGTTTGGGTAAGTTGTCTTCTTAAATATTGTAGATTTTTATCTTTAGAACAAAATCCTTCAATCAATTTTGCTGATTGAGGGAGTCTCGGTGGTCAATTGGACTCAAACCCGTTTAAGGGCATATTAGTCAACAAGTTTGACTTAACGTTTTCTCATACTTCTGATAGGATTCAACATTCGGTCCGGAAGAATTTTATTCTCGTAACGTAATTTTAAGGCTACTGCCCAAAACCCGACTTCCGACTCACTGTTCAGATTCTGGTCAATACCAGCTCGCTTAAATCTTAAAACAAACATAACTTGAATTCTAAACGTCTGTTTGGATTGATTCCAGCGGAAACGAGTTCATTTTTATTAAATTATCATATCCTAAAATCTTAGATTCTGAATTGTTTATATCGTTTGACACGTAGTGGACGACTCATTTATTCATTAACTCGCTTAATCGTGTTTATATCCGTTTGTCATTAATCTAAGGCGAGTTTATCATTCCCCTATTTTACCAACTTTTCTAAATGTTTTGGTGGCATATGTGTACCTATCCGTATTTCATACTATATATATCAAACAAATGCATACGTGTAATTGTGAGTGACTTAATCAAATATACGTGTTACATGCTTACTTGTGTTAATATTCATTCATTCGTATTGTGTTAATATTAATTCATTCGTATATTCTGAGGGGTCTGTCATACTCCCATGTATTGGGGTCTCATGCTATTGACCAACGCCCGATTCGCTTGGCAACGGTCTACGTACTTGTTTATGGTTTGATTATATTTACCGCTTTTATCACGTTAGCTTATTTATATTGACTTGCAAAACTGGTGATATTCTTACTCAACTTTATGTTGACAAACTCTGTTTTCTACGCATATGCAGGTTGCTTGAATTGAAGTATGGATATTTAGTCAAGACCATAGGTTATAATGAAGACAATCTTTAAATCATGTTTCTAATCATTTATTTGAATTGTTTTGTAATGTTTGTAACTTGTGTGTATATTTGAAATAAAATAATTAATTAGATATTGTCACTTTTATATTATGATAGTATCTTTGAGCTGTGAGCAATCGGATCACGCCCCGACATTTCCGCCTTAGGTTGAGGGTGTGACAATCACCCGTTTAAAATCTATATGGATTTGGTGACCCATGACCCGCTTATTTTCTTTTATTATAAAATTGTTTCTTAATTATAAATAATATTTTTATAAAAAAATCGGATATTGATTTTTAGTATATCGCTATTTTATATGATATTCATATACAATATTTGGTAAGATTAATTTTTAATTTAATTTATCCCCGTACTACGGGATTGTTTTACATTATTCGTTTATAATATTTATATATTTTTTTGAATTATAATTTTATTTATTGTAAAGAAGTTAACAATATACTTAGGGTTTGATGATAAAAGAGTTTCACGAATAAATGAAATGTTATAACCCGGTTTAAAAGTTATATGGGTTTGGTGAGACCCGAGACCTGTTTATTTTGTAGTATAAAATTGTTCTTAATTATAAATAATATATATTTTTTTTTAAATATCATATATTAATTTTTAGTATATCCCTATTTTATAGGATTTTCAAATTAAATATTTGGTGAGATTAATTTTTAATTTAATGAGATGTTATAACCCATTTAAGAGTTATCTGGGTTTGGTGAGACCCATACCAATGAATTCGGGTCAAATGCATAAGAAACATCCATTTACAAATAAATCAATCTGTTAGCTTGAGAGAATATATATATATATATATATATATATATATATATATATATATAGAAAAGAGTTCAAATAAAAATAAGAAACTTTTTACGATTGTTAAGAACCAATAGATTTTTGACATGTGCCACTACAAATTATGGTGAAAGAACAATTCTAGAAAACTATGACGACTATAATGGTAAAAGAGTAATTTTATGTTGGTTTTTGGTGATTTTAAATCTCAACCATTGATTAACATGATATAATGGCTATGATTTATTCCTAGCATTCCTAGGAAACTACTTGCTTTTAGAATAACCCTCTCTCTCTCTCTCACACACACACACACACACACACACACACACATATATAGGGGTGGGATCCAGTGAAAACTCCTCTTAAAGAGAAAACTTGAAAACTTCTAAAAACTATTTTTAACCTTTTTTTTAATTTTTTTTTGAAGTTTCTGTTTTTTCAATTGTTCTTATATTTGTTATTGGTTCCAAAAAAAAAAAAACCTTGTCGGTAACCTCGTCGGTGTAGTGCACATGTGTAATGGTGTGCATTGCATGTATGCAAAAGTGTTTGTATTGCATAGTATACAACACTATTGCACATATTTGATGCACACTATTGTATATATGCAATATAAGACTAATACGCACATTGATTACACATTAGTACGTATGTGTAATACAACATTAACGCACATGTGCATTACATCGACTTTTATTTTATTATTATTTTTTTCCATACAATACAATACTACTACACATATACAATACACAAATATTGAATATATACAACTAAACACTATTGAACTTAAAAATACATAGTAATACACATGTGTAATACAATGGTTTCGCACAGTAATACGTATGTGCATTACAACGGTTTTTTTTTTTAATTTTTTTTATTATTCTTTTTTTATTTTTTTCGAGTGAAGGGGACCAAAATATAAGAATAATGGCAAAAACAGAAATTTGAAAATATTTTTTTGTATTTAATTAAAAATAATTCTTTAGGAGTTTTTGAGTTTTCTCCCTAAAGGTGAGTTTTCTTTTGATCCTCTCCCTATATATATATATATATATATAGGATCAGGATCATGTAAAAACTTTTTGGGAATTGAGAACTATGAGAACCATTTTAGACCACAAAAAAACCCAAAAATAAAAAAAATCATAAAACAAAAAACAACACAAAAATAAAAAAAGTAAAAAAACCAAAGTTCTTATCTATCATCCCGGTTTCTAAAAAAAAATAAACGTAAAAAAATTCTCAGTTTAGCTAAATTATACATATACATATATGTATAATATGTACATATATGTACACACATGTTTTTTTCCTATACACATATGTATAATTTAAGGTAAATGATAATATACATATGTGTGTATTACATAACTAGAGATTAAATGAAAGTATACATATGTGTATAGGTATAATACGAACTAAAAAGAAAAAAAATCGGTTATTTTTATTATACATATATGTATAATATGTACACACATGTTTTTTTCTATACACATATGTATAATTTAAGGTAAATGATAATATACATATGTGTATATTACGTAACTAGAGATTAAATGAAAGTATACATATGTGTATAGGTATAATACGAATTAAAAAGAAAAAAAAATTTCGGTTTTTTAATGAAACCGGAATGAAATATAAGAATTTTAGTTTTTTTACTTTTTTAAAATTTTTGGTTTTGTTTGTTTTATAATTTTTTTAGAGGGTTTTTTTGGTGGTCCAAAATGGTTCTCAAAGTTCTCAATTTGCCAATGGTTCTCTTAGGATCCTTACCCTATATATATATATATATTGGGGAAGTATAGAATGAAAACCATTTGAGTTGTGAAAACCCTATGTAACATTGTGTTTTTTGCACATGTAATATATGTTGTTACATTTAATACAAAATATCAAAAAATCAAAAAATAATTGTTTGCTATTTTTTAAACATTTTTTTACTAATTTATATATATATTTTTCAGAAGAGAGAAAAAGTTATATTTATGTTTACAACTTTTATTAACTTTAATTGTGGACCACAAGATTCAAACTTTAGTTAAAAACATGTGGTTGAGAATGAGTTTCTAGAGTTTTTACAAAGCAAGTGGGTTTTTATTTTAACCTAACCCTATATATTAAAAAAATTAGTAGGTGATTGTAACATCTTATTTTTGTTAATAATAAGTAAAGGAAATTTTGTTAATTAAATGGTGTGTTAGTTTTTGGTTATGTGGGTATGGATTTATGTGACATTTGAGCCAAAACAAGATACACCTTAGTACGTATTTATCGATTAAGCAAATAAACGCCGTTTGCGTAACAAACGAACGATTAACCGAACGGGTCGGGTTATGAGCCAGAAATCCCGGGGGGGGGGCATCTATAAGTATTATACGTTTAATATAAGCTAAAATATTAGTAATATGGCCTTAGTTCGATAGCAAATAAGTTAAACGAAAACATGCTCATTTAACTACCCGCTATAGATTTAAACGAGAAAGATAGTTACAAACCAAGCATTGTATCATCCGTTAAGCCGAAAAAGACTTACCAAACACTTATTTGGAATGTTTTAAGCGATCCGTGAAAATATTTTTGATTTTTACAAACATATAGTATGTTTTTATAAATTTACACAAAACTAGCCGAAAAACACTCGTTTTCCGCGCTGTTTGTCGCACCCGAAAAGTTTTCCGCGCCAAAAACCGAACCCGAACCAAATATGGACTGGGTTTTTCGTCTTTGGCCCTTTAGAATAAGTTATTTGAGCCAAAATGGGCCCAAGGGGGCCCATACAACCTTGCGGCCGCAATATTGGAACCCCCCCTTTTTTGATTTCTTTCACATATAAACTAGTTCAAGGATATTTTTGCACATTCATCCACAAGAAAATTCTGGAAAACCTTTCTTCAATAGGAAACTTTGTAAACCCTAAGGTAAACAACTTAAATAAGCTACTTTTACACTTGTTTAACATTGATTTATACCAAATAAACATAGTTTGATTGCCAAAAATCATTCCTAACCATGTAAAAACCCTAAAAATGGTCCATATACATGTTTTGATCATACAATGGTAAGGAACCTGGTTTGATAGTTTTTTTTGGCCATAAACACGGATTAAAGGGTTGAAACGGCATTTTTATGGTTCAAAAGTTCATTTTTGTGCACTAGCCGAAACCCTAACTCAAGGGCTGTTATGTTGATGAAAAATTGCTTGGTTTGTGATATAGGACTTGTATCTAGCCTACATAGGAGCACAAGAGCTTGAAAAGTTGATTAGAAAGGCGGAAACGAACCAAAACTGCTAAGGTAATGCCGAAACATTCGCTTACGGGCTGTTTAGGTTACGGTTGTGATGTGCATATTATTAGGCCTTGAAATTTTGCAGGGACATCAGGGGCCAGGTCATTGAGTCTCTTTTCAAATTTGGTAATTTTTCGACCATTCGAGAATATTTGGCGAATTTATTACCGAATTGGGACGTTTAATAGGGAAAAATAGTTAAAATGCTTCAAAAATTATGAGATTTTTCTGAGAACTCAGATTTAATGTATTTTAATCACATATGAATTTTGGGATCATTTGGAGAAGTCTAAAGGTGTTTTGTGCATATGCGTTCGTGTGAATTTTTATAGCCGAATTTGGGCCGAAAAGAATATTGCACGAGCTTTTTACATTCTGTAATTGATACAGGTTGTTTTGGGACATAATTTGAGTATTTAGGAATTTTTATGGAATTTTTGGAATTTTTTTGGGATAAACGGATGATTTTCAGGCGAAATATAGCTGATAAAATGAATTTTTATAAATTAATAAATTAGTAAATAATTCCAGAAATATTTTTATAAAAATATAAATATTTTAATTGATAAGTGGCTAAATTTTCATAATTTAATGATTAACGGTTAATTAATTATGCTAATTTGAAGATTAAACAAATTCAATTTTTATAAAAACCGGCAAGTTCGCGATTAACGAACATGCGGGAATATCAAAACACCAAGAGTGATCAAAAATCATATTTTTGGATTAATTAAGTAAAAACGAACTTTTCTATGAGAAACCTGGACAATCCGGATAGATTGTGCGCGTTTCTTCTTAAATCAAATAGAATAAACGGACACGGGCACCGTGGCTAATCCGGTACCCTAGTATGTGATCTTTCTTTATAACTTAATCATTTTATTAACCAATACATTTACCCAAGCTTATTTCCCATAACTGTTTTCTGAACGTGTAAACAAACAACTTGGCCCAGCTGGGAAAACGGGAATTTGAGCCAAGTTTGGTTTTAAGTATTAGACATTGAACAATATCACAACCTAAGCCTATTGCCACTTTCTGGGCGTTCCAGCTATACCTAGATTAGTTATACAGCCCAGTTTAGTATTGAGATTATAATAATATTAAAATATTAATATTATTATAATATTGATTATAGGAAACCGTGATTGCAAGTTATACAAACCTTGAACCTACGTGCTACTGATTATCTACTAAACAGTGAGTTTCATAACCCCACTTTCTGAACTGTTTATGAACTTTTGGGGTGAAAAGCATGTTTGCTTATATCTATATACTTAGCTGAAACATGTGATGATGTGAATTATCTAAGTGCTAACACATGAAAGTCCCCACTAACACAGTGATTAACTTCGAGCCGGTGGCTTGTGAATAGCACTATTGGTTTGACAAACCCAGGCGGGGCCAGCACGGTTTGCTGAGACATTATCCCGTTTGAACATGTCCATATTTTTGCGAACCAGCTATGTAGTGTTAGACATAGCTACTTGGGGCATAATGTGGGCGGAAGGGGAGCTACAGTGGTTGATTGAGCGTGGGAAATGGAGGCACGCAACACGAAAAGTCCAGGCTTCACTGTAGCTTAGCATAAGTACATCATTTACATACATACATATTTATTTCATGATTACAAGTGTTAACTTGTGAATACTCATAACTGTTTTCTTGAAACTCGTGAAACTCACAAACTCTAGTAGTTGACCCGTTTTAAACTGCTTTTCAGGTGTACCTAAATCGGAGTGATTTGGTGATCTGTTACTTGCCTGAAGTGTGTGGTTGATGCTATGTGAATAGAAGCAAGGGAGTTAGTAGTAAGATCGTATAGTTAATGAACTAGTTTGGTTTGTATCACCTAGACTGTAAAACAATGATAGAACAAGGAAATGTAATATTTTGTGAATTAGTTTGTAATGTTTCTTTATAAACAATGTGTTGATACCAGAGGTGTCTGTTACATTCCCGTTTTACGCTTCCGCATTGTGCTAGTCTGGGTGTGACAGAAGTTGGTATTAGAGCCATTGGTTATAAAGGATTAGGTTATCCCTTAGGGTACCTAAAATATAATCGTAGGCTCGATTAACTCTGGGAAATATTTAAATAATAAATTAATATTATATACTGATGGATGCCAGGATGAACTTGTTGGGCAAGTGAGTTATTGTGGTCCAGAACATAATAACAGACTTGCTTGTACGAGGGAATTCGGGGAAAAGTCGCGGAACGAGTGGCTAGGTAAAAATGGCAACATATGTGTATAAAAGGTAATGTGTAAGTATATATATATGTAACACTCATACGTGCTTATTTGGAACGAAGTGTATGAATACGTGTATGTACGATATTGTTGATGACGGTATTTTTTATTATGAATATTATATTCATTTATATTCAGTATTAATTTTAATAATAATTAAAATTAAAATTTTAACAAAACTAATATTATATTCTATTCTAATATAATTAATATTAAATTTGGTTTAATTAATTATTCGTCCCGACAATATTTAGCGCTAGCAATAGATATTATTCTTATAACTAACCTTTATGCAGAGTCATGTCAAGGAATAACGAGTACGTACCGGAAGAAGAACCGGTAATCTCTGCTGAGGAGGAGGATCCAGAGGAGGAGGATCAGGAGGAACCAGAGGAGGATCCAAAGGAGGAGGACCCAGAAGAGGAACCGGAGGAGGATGAGGAAGAGGTGGAAAAAGAGGTTATTTGTAGAGAGCTACCCAGGAATGTACCTGATCTGTCCGGCTACAGATGCGATAGCTATCCCCCCAGGTCACCACGCAGGGGTCAAAACGAAGTTAACAGTCAGTATCGTTCACCTGCTAGAGTAGCCAGATTACCCACTCCACCTATTCACATGTCCCCGACGACTTCAGCTACTGCGCGAGTCCGACAGACTGCCCGTATTCGGGTAACCCCGATTGACCCTACCTCGATTCCATTCAGATCTACCCACTACCGGGGAGAACCTTCACGTCCTAGGGCGGATACTTCATCTTCCCGTTCGTTGAGTATACCTACTCCTCGCCCTGACCTCCCAAACGCAGGAAACAACTCTTGGATGGCTGTCCTGACTGACCGTGTGATAGACCATTCGATAGCCATAGCTAATATCAACCAGGAAAGGAGGGACGTGACCCAGTGCTTATCGACGTTACAGCAGATAGTACTGAACTTGCAGCAGTCAGATGCCTACCACCGTTGGTGTTTGGATAGGGTGACAGTTCGACTGTGGAATTATTACTGGATGATTACGATGTTGTTATATTTATGTTTGTGGTTAGTCTATCGTTTGTATGGATAGATGCAGGATGTTACAGATATGTGTACGTAACCTTTTGATACTCCATGTATGTATATAGTAGTATGTTATGTTAACATGGGGCACAATTTTGTACATTATTACAAGCACTGACCTTATAGGGTTAAGTCTAACAGTCACTTAGTGACAGATTTTGATATATACATGCAAGCACTGGCCTTTATCAGGCTAAGGCTATGTACATCTTATTATCAATGTACAGAACAATTTGTGAAATGTCAGTATGTTATCTGGTTTATCTGTACAACATTTATTGGGAATATTATTACACAGTGCCGTAGATTGGAATTAGTATTAATTGGCTTATATTTGCTTATCATTATAGAATGGCCCCAAAGAAAGCAACCCCTATGACTGAAGCAGAAATAGCCGAGATGATTGCTCGGAAAATGCAGGCAGCAATACCACTTATTGTAACACAAGTAACTGCCGGTGTTAATGCCAATATACAAACAAACCAGCAACAAATCAATAATGCTCCCCCAACCAACAATGAAACAGTTACAAATAATAATCCCCCACTTAATACAAATTCCCTTCCCAATGCCAATAATCCCCCACCGGATACAAATAATGTCAACAACAATAATCCTCCACCGAACCCAAACAATAACAATAACAACCCTAATCCTTCTCAAAGGGAATATTCGATCAAAAACTTTATGGCCTGTAAACCGATTAATTTCAAGGGCACTGAATGGCCAATCGGGTTAATCAAATGGATAGAGAAGACGGAATCTGTTCTCAATATTAGCAATTGTCCACCCGAAAACATTGTCAAGTATGTTGCTTCTACTTTTACGGATCATGCTTTGATGTGGTGGAATGCTACAGTTCAGATAAAAGGGCAAGATACGGTTAACCGCATGACTTGGGCTGAACTCAAAACATTAATGCTATATCATTTCTACGAAGGTTAGAACACGAACTCTGGAGTTTGGAAATGAAAGGAGCGGATCACCTGGGGTATACCAACCGCTTCAATGAACTGGCTCGCTTAGTACCCTGGTTAGTAACTCCCGAGGACAAACGAATTGAACGTTATATTTGGGGTTTAGCCCCGGAAGTGAGGAGTTTGGTGAACTCTGTGGGTCACACATCGTTTGAGAGTGCCGTGACTCAAGCCGGCTTTTAGATACAAGCTGTAACATCTATGAAATACATGCTTAACGTTTACTTGTTGTGTTCAATCTCAATGGATTCCGCACTTTTAGATACAAGCTGTAACATCTAGAGATCCTAATTGTTGTCTAAAATAGCACATCATGCACTTTGAAGTGGTATCAGAGCATTATGGCTCGTTACTAGCTTGAATACTTCAAGTTTTCAAAGGTTTTCTCTCTAACTTCAAATTCAACAGTCAAAAGTTATCCAAACTTTCACATGTTGTTCCTTACCTATCCGTGACAAACCCTTCAGAAATTCACTCAATTTCATCAACTTTTAAACCTTCAAATTACCAAAATACCAAAACCATGTTTCTTCCCCTATATGTTGGGGCAACGTATAAGTCATTTTGTATAACATATACGGCGTATAACATATACGCCGCATATGTTATAAGGTGAAGGACATATACGCTACTATACATATACGTTGACTAAACAACATATCCATTGACCACCTCATACTTATACGTTGACCATACACACATCTGTTGACCAACAGAAAAACTTATACGTTGACTTTCATTGACCAACATGGAAAACCTAAGTGCGTTTGTATCACAGCCGTCTGTCCTGCTTCAAAACATTAACCTGGAAAATGAAATGGGGACATCCAACAAGCCCCCAAGCTTCTTAGAATGGAAGATTATCCTTCGTGGGACGACAAGTTTGAGACGCATGTTCAAGCTTTGAACTACGAAACATGGATAGCCGTTGAGGAAGAGTACATTATTCCCAAGAATGAAAATGGGGAAAATTATAGATTGTCACAAATTGCTGATGCAGATAAAGCTTTGTTCCTAAAAGAGAAGAAAATGCTGAATCTCTTTCAACAAGCCATCAAAGCTGAGATCTTTCAAATATTGCGGCATAATGGTTCTTGTTATTCGATTTAGCATGCATTGTTGAACAAAGATCGAGGAAACCCTGACATGAGAAAGAGTAAAATAGCACTGCTCAAGAAAGAATTCGATATATTTACTCAAGTTAAGGGTGAATCTTTTGCACAATTGATTGAGAGATACTGTTATCTAGTAAATGAAATGAAGAGGCTGAAGATTGACAAGCCTGAGTACGAATACATTGATAAGCTTGCTGACGCGATACCTTAAGAATGGGGTACTTTTATCATGATTAAGCAATCAAACCCCATTGCATATGCTCGTCTAAATTTTGCAAGTTTTATCGAGAAGCTTGAAGCTCATGACCTAGAGCTTAGAAAGAAGCAAAAGATAAAATCAACATCCGTATCACAAGATGTGGGATTATACTACAAGGGTTCACAATCAAGTGTTACTTTAAATCCCAAAATTCCCACTTCATTCTATGCTGAACAAACTGGTCAAGCCTTTGTAACTAGTGTACCTGCTACTTCTGCTACTCCACAATATAGTAGTAGTAAATCAGGGACCATTCCTGTATCTCAAGCTTCTAACACACAAGACCCTGATGTATTACAGTGCAACATTGCTGTAAATTTGAAGAAAACTGGGTGCCTAACCACTAAAACTGTCAAGGAACATATGGAATTTTTGGGTTCAGTTCTGGAATCTTATGAATGTTTAGTTGCTGGGCGAATTGGCAACTACGATATGACAAAAGAAGATTATGATCAGATCGATCCAGAATAGATGGAAATGATTGACATCCGTTGGTGCATGGCAAGTGTGATAAGAAGAGCACAAAGATTCAAAGAGATCACTGGAAGAAATGTATTGGATGGATCCATTTCAAAGCTGGGCTTTGAAAAATCCAAAGTGAGATGTTTCTGATGCAAAGAAAAGGGACATTTCAAAAGATAATGTACAAGCAAGAATGTAGAGGATAATGCTGCAAATCCATTTGGAAGGGATTATTATAAGAAAGCAATTATCATCGCCCTTCTCAAAATGAAGCTAATTCAATCAAAGGCAAGAAATCAGAGGCCTCTACATCACAACAAAAGGTTGCTACTGCACAGATGGATGAGGGATTCAACTGGAACTCGGTTTTTCAAGCTAATGTAGCTGAAGTTGTTGAGGAATGTGAAAAGGTTGATATAAGGGAATAAGTTAAGTCGGTTGAGGATATGGTTGAAGAAAGGTTGGTGGATGATGACAAAGAGGTTGACAAAGTTGATCAAGAAGTTGATCAAGATGATTCTGATGACAATCTTCCAAAAACCTATGACAAAATTCATGTGGTTCCTTCTGATTATCTTACCTCATTATTTCCACTTGATATAATTAAAAGTTTTGTAGGTTGGTTTAATGGTGAGGAAGTTCCACACAGTAAGATAGATTTTGGAGAAGAAGACATTGTGGATGAATCAGATGTCAAGGAATCAAGTGAGGTTGAAGATTCAAAGGAAAAGTTGGTTGATGGAACTGTTAAAGACATGATTATGAAGATTCATAAATTTGAAGTGAGGAACCAACTGATTAAGCATTCATGGCAAATGATGTAATTCTAAACTCAAATTTATGTGAGAAATGTGAATTGCCTTGTGATGAATGTGACTTTAAAACTCTTGAAATCAAAGAGTTGAAAAGGCACTATGACAAAGCATTGTTTGATCTGAATGTTGTTAATGAGGCATATTTGAAACTTCAATCGTGTGAAAAGCATTTATGGGAAAAGATTTTACAAGATCAGAAAACCATTTCAATGTTAAAACAAGCGGTTGAAGACAAACAAATTGCCATCAACAGACACATAGACGAAAATGCAGCACTCAAACTTGAGCTTCAAACACTCAAGATTGAGACTGAAAGAGTTAATTTGAAATTAGTAAGCTATGCTGCATCGTCATATGTTCTTGATCACATTATCCTTAAAAATTCATCAAAACATAAGGATAATGAGACTGAGAACATAAAAGGGGATTATCATGCTATGCCTCCACCTATGTGGAATGCTTATATTCCTATGAAACCAAAAGGTTTCAAAAAGGCACTAAATGTGGAACTCAATACTCCACATCATGATAACTCAAAGTCTGTTGAAGATGATTGTGCTAAAATTGAGAAGAATGAAGGTTCTAGATGTGATATGTCAACTAGAGTGAAAGTGGTAGAATCAGTGTTAACCAAGGAAACGGTTAAAGATCATGGGTTGGGTAAAGAAAAGGAAGTTGTGGATTCGAAAAGATTTGTAAAAACAAGTTTTTATAACAAGCAATCTCATCGATTTAAACCACTTCAAGAGAAAAAGATTGTGTTTGTGCATGGTAAGACATCTGAATCTGAAAAAGAAGCTGTCTTTAGAAATCAATCGAATAAAGAGTTTTATCGGTTGAAGGCAGAACGTGATCAGGTTGAAACTACATCTCAAATCAATAAGTTCATTGATAGGAGACGTTGTTTTAATTGCAATGAGGTTGGGCACGTGTTTTATGCTTGTCCTAATCGATATAAACATGATTACATTCTATCTCAAACTGTGAGCAAGAAACCTGCCTAGGTTATGTGAGTGAGAAGAAACCAGTGAGTGTTCATGAAAATGTAAAAATCTTAAAACGAGAAGAGTCAGGTAACATTGATGTTGAAAAGGTTGTTAAAACTAATGTTTCAAAATCAAAAGTTTCAAAAACAATTCAAACATTGTTTTATAACAAAAGGCAAGCCGCAAGTCAAAACTGGGTGGTAAAAACTGTTGTTAAACCACCAGAGGTTATTGAGAAAGTAATAACTGAATCTGAGTCACAAGTAACAAGTGAAGATTCATTCTCTTGTGATTCAGATATTGATGATACTAGGTTGTTATACAAAAACATCAAACAACCCAAGACCAAGAAGGCTTGGGTTGGTCTTGGGTTTCCTTGTTTCACTAAAACTGTTAACTGTATGTGCAAGGGCTTCCAAGATCCCACAATTCTCGTTGGATAATAGATAGTGGAGCCTCTAGGCACATGACGGGTACTCTCTATATTCTTAAAGATGTTAGATCTGTTCATGGAGGGTATGTAGGTTTTGTTGGAAACCAAGGAGGACAGATAGTTGACGAGGGCACATTGACGAATGGAAAAGTAACATTCGAGAACGTCAACTACATTTCAGAATTGGAGAACAATTTTCTCAGCATATCACAAATCTGTGATAAACATTTCTCTACACATTTCACTGACCGAGAGTGTTTAATTTTGAAACTGGGTTTCAAAATACCTGAAGAGTGGATCATTATGCGTGCTCCTCGAGAGAATGATCTTTATGTCATGAATATGAGCATTGCATCAACTTCTTCAGGGTCTGCTTAATGTTTCATTTCAAGAGCATCCGAATGGGAATCAGTTTTATGGCATCGGAGGATGGGGCATATAAGTGTGAGGAAGATGAACCATCTGGTTCATAAGAACTTAGTAGAGGGAGTGAATTTAAGAAATTTTCAGTTAAGCGAAGAATGTTTGGACTGTAAAAAGGGAAAAAAAACAAAGAAACCTTATCCGAAGAAAATTGTCACCACCGTCAACTTACCGTTCGAACGTCTCCATATGGATCTATTTGGTCTAGTGAATGTCAAAAGTATCACATGAGAGCTTTATTGTCTTGTGGTTACCGAGGATTATTCGAGATTTTCATGGGTAATGATTTTGGAATCAAAGGATGAGACATATGATTCCCTCATGATCTTATTCATAAAGCTGGAGAATTTGTAAAATCTACCAATCTGGCGAATAAGAAGTGACAATGGGACATAATTCAAGAACAACAAGAAGCTTGAGTACTGTAATGACCGAGGGATTCTTCATGAATTCAGCGCACCTTACACTCCACAACAAAATGGAGTCGCTGAACGAAAGAATCGAACCTTGATTGAAACAGCTTAAACTATGCTTTCAGATTCAAAATTACCAGTTAATTTTTCGTTAGAAGCAGTGGCGGCAGCTTGTTATACTCTTAACCGGGTGCTTATAGTGAAGAAGTTTGGCAAGACGTGTTTCAAGCTACTATATCGTCGAAAACCTAATCTGAAGTGGCTTGAACCGTTTGGATCAACGTGTACTGTTCTTGAATCGAATGGCAAATTTGGTCCCAAATTTGTCGAAGGCTTCTTCGTGGGGTATGCTAGTCCACTTAGACGTGTCTACATTCCTAGCCTCCACAAGTTTGTACAAGTCCAAAATGTTGATTGTCAAAGATATACTCCTACCGTTCAACGACTAGGGGATTCTAGGATGTTTGATTATGTAAGCCTTTGGGAGAGTTTCAAACTAAGTTCCTTCTGATGAGATTCTGACGATGTTTTATCAACAACAGTTATCAGAAGACAATGTACCAACGGCTGAAGATCCTGTGTCGATTCCTCAAGATGTACCTGATCATGTTCAATCTGATGACATGCCAGAGACTAATCATGTTTTTGATGATGATGGTGAATCAGATGAGGAGATTATCGAAGACATTTCTCCATCCACTATTGCTACTGAAGTGTGTGAGAACAATCTCCAACCTGAAGTGTCAGTACCTACCGAGATGGTTTCGAGAACTTTATCCTTCCATCCCGAGGATAATATAATAGGAGAGGTGAATGCCGGGATGCAAACAAGAAGTCAAATCGAACAGAACCTCCAGTGCTTCTACTCTAGTGTTTCTCCTTTGCAAAATCAATTCTCATTTAAATGTTTTATTTCTCAGGTTGAGCCGAAAACATATAAAGAGGCCCTAACAGAAGAAAGCTGGGTGAATGCCATCCAAGAGGAGCTTATGTAGTTTGAGAAGCTCGGGGTCTGGAAATTGGTTGACTTACCTGAAGATAAGAAACATATTAACACCAAATGGGTGTTCAAGTGTAAACGGGATGAAAATGGGATCATTGTCAGAAAAAAAGGCAAGACTTGTTTAGTTGGGATTTAACCAGAGGGAAGGTATCGACTACAATAAGGTTTATATACCAGTTGCAAGGCTAGAAGCTATTCGGATTTTTCTAGCATTTGCTTCTTGGAAGTGTTTCAAAGTCTATCAGTTAGATGCCAAATCTGCGTTTCTTAACGGAAAAATCAGTGAAGAAGTCTATGTGGGACAACCACCGGGGTTTGTCGATCCGATCCACAAAGACAAATTGTATCTCCTTGATAAAGCCCTTTACGGTCTCCATCAGGCCCCGAGAGCCTGGTATGTGACGTTGTCCCAACATCTTTTGAACAATGGGTTTATCAGAGGAACCGTCGACTGTACACTCTTCACTAAAGTTGTTGATGGACATCTACTGATCATGCAGATATACGTCGATGATATCATCTTTGGGTCGACAAACGATGTTCTGTGCAAGCAGTTTGAAGAAGAAGTTTGAAATGAGTGCAATGGGGGAGATGAAATTCTTTCTTGGACTTCAAGTAGAACAGATGTCAGATGGTATCTTCATCCATCAGACCAAGTATGTCAATGACGTATTGACGAAGTTCAGCATGTCTGATGCATCCATAATCAGCACTCTTCTACCATTGAATCATGGTATCGGTCCTGATCCCAACGGGGAGAAGGTTGACCAACCATGATAGGCTCATTGATGTATCTCACTGCTTCTCGGCCAGACATCATGTATGCCACATGTTTGTGCGCCCGATATCAATCGAATCCGAAGGTTTCACATCTCATGATCGTCAAGAGGATTCTACGCTATCTCAAGGGATGTCCGGGGGTCGGTCTCTAGTATCCAAATGACGATGAGTTTGTGCTGAGGGCATACACAGATTCGGATTATGGAATCTGAGCTGAATGAAAAATCTACGACGGCAGGGTGTCAGTTCTTCGGCAAGCGACTTGTCACTTGGCAATGCAAAAAACAGACCACAGTTTCGTTGTCTACATGTGAAGCTGAGTATATAGCTGCTTCTAGTTGCTGTTCTCAGGTTTTATGGATACAACAACAAATGCGGGACTACGGTTTGAACTTTCTTACTACCCCTATCTTAGTAGATAATAATGCAGCTATATCAATAACTAAGAATCCGGTAAACCACTCTAAAACTAAGCATATTGAGATACGGTATCACTTCATTCGTGATTGCTATGCAAAGAAGTTGATTACCGTAGATAAAATTCACACCGATGAACAAAAAACAGATCTTTTCACTAGAGCTTTTGATAAGTCAAGATTTCATTACTTATTAAAACTGAATGGTTTAAAAGTTTTGGGCAGTGTTGAAAGGACGGTTAAAGAGATAGTCGATGGGTCGGATACCTTGTGATCCTGAACATCAGAGTCAAATTTTCGTTTGTAAATAATTTTTCATATAGTTTTTTGATTTTAGGGGGAGAAATTTCAAGAAAAACCAAAAACATTGAAAAGTTTGAAAAAGCCAAAAACATGATAAAATTTCAAAATATCAAAAACATTAAAAAATGTTGCTCCTCAGAAAATGAGTTTTTGAAGCAAAAAGGGAAGATGATAGTACATTGATCATCTGGTCCCAAATCCAGTAAAAAGTAGGCATAAAAGGTTGTGTGCTTAATTGTATTGGTGCATTGGTAGGCCTTTAAAACAAACAAGTAGGGAAAATTAAGTGATATAAACTTAAAATTTCCAAATTGATGGGGTATTAGTTTCTAACAAAAGTCTTGATAGTGATGGTAGAAATGTAACAGCTGGTCATACTCAAGCCTTTTAATCAGGATGATTGTTTAAATTTGTTAAAACATAGCTATCAGTAAGTGGTTAACGCTTCAATGATGTATGGTTTTATGGCCTTAAATCCTGTATTCATGGGATGCTTTATGGCTCCTGGATCCATTGGGTCTTTATGCAGTTTATCATCTAGGTATTCATTTCGATGAATATTTAAACAAGCTTTGAAAAGCAAACCCGCAGACTAGGCTGCTTTATAAGTCATTAAACTTGACCGCACAAGTACTTATGTACTAAATTCATTACTGACTTGATCAAAATCCGCTGTTAGACATACGTTGTCCCCTTGCTCGCGTCTCATTACCATTAAGAAACGAACCACAAGGGACGCAATGTATGCAATCCGACAGATGAAATCATGCATACTCATCCATGGGAAAGAACCTTAGGGTATTGATTGATAACGGGCGTATGTCTTGTAGTGGGGATTATTTGCTGGTATGCTTAAAATAAAAGTTTTTTTATCTTCTGATTCTAAGGTTTAAGTCAAGTTGGGGTGACTATGTAAAAACAAATTACGCCTGAATCAAGATTATAACTATTAAATCCTGATATTTTGTGCCTAATTGAACCAATTTAATGTATTACAGAAATTCCTGAATCATTTGTTTAAAAGGTTTAGGTGGACAACAATACCAATGACTGATTTAACACCAGTCATAATAAACGCTGAAAATAAAACTGTGATGAAAGGACGATTTGGTCAATATGATTCGCTGCTCAAACTCACAAAAATATGTAATTTCTTTATTGATTTGTTAAGTTTTATTTGATATTTGTTTCTATTGAAAAACCAAAAAGATTTTCTTTATGATTTAGTTTTTGACTCTTGATTTACGAGTGAACTATCTCTCTGAGGTTTTTCATGAGACAACAAATCTTGTTATGTTTTATCAATTCAAAATCAAAAGATCAAAACGTTTATCTGTTTTTCTTAAGGTCATTAATTTGGACTTGGTAAAACAGTAGATTTTCATAAAAGAGCTTATTTAAGTTATTCTTATAATGTACAAATACATTAATTTGTACTTGGGACATTACAGTGGTGTGAATAGGACATGAAATAAGATATTTCAAGAACATGCTTATGCAACCGCATAAGTTATGCGCCGTATAAGTTTCATACTTATACGCCGCATATGTTGAGTTGTATATATAGCAGATATACGGTGCATAAGTCAGTACTTATGCGGCTGACCTTTCAAATCTCTCTATCCTGAGATTCATACAATAGTGTGAATTTTCTATCAATGTTGCTTATTGATATTTGTTTTGGTGATTTGCACACCAATTCAGATTATAAAGGTGATATGTTGATTTAATCTAATGATGAACAGTAACCAAGTTCACGGATAAGTCAATATTGAAAAGAATAATCCAGTGTTTGATGCAAATCATAATCGTTTAATCTTTAGATTGATGTTACGAGTGTTGTGGTAACACTTAATTGGATTATAAGGGGTTTTTATTGTTTATATCTGAAATGAAAAACATATACGTTCAAATATATTGAGTTCTGGATACTTAAACGCTTGTAATTAATAAAATTGATTTCAAATGTAGACTAAACAAACATAAACGATGCTTGTATGATAAGTTTGGTGTCCAAATGATTTGCAGATTTGAAGTTTTGATTTTGGTCAAAACACAGACATATATGCCGTTTATACATATACGGAGTATATGTTATGCGTTGACCAAAGTCTAACATTCAAACATATACGTTAAAGGACTTATACATTGAATTTTACATATACGTTAAGCCAGACTTATATGTTGAAGCCAGACTTATACGTTGTTTAGGACTTATACGCTAAAATACATATACGCTGAAACAAACATATACGTAGATATAAAACATAATCAGACTTATACGTAGATATAGACATATACGTTGGATTTGACTTATAAGCTGAATAGAACTTATCCGTTTGATTAAATTCAATGTTAACATGTGTATTTGTTTGTGTTTGCAGATGGGTAAGAAAGGAACGATTACTGATCCGAAGCACAACATCTGTGTTTACTTGAATGAAGAGGATCCCAAAGCAGCCAAGTTTAAAGTAATCATGCCGTTCTTGAAGAGATCTAGAATCTACAAGGCTATTACACATTCAGTGGATCCATATGAAAGCATTGTGACTGAGTTTTGGAAGAATGCTAAACTATTTGGTACAAATATCCAATCTATAGTGCAAGGTCAGGAGATTGTAATGAATGAAGCCCTGATTAGGAAAGTCTTGGAGTTTGGGGATGAATCATCAGATCCAGTTGATTTGGATGAAAGAATGGTGAAAGGATGTATGCTTAGGATGGGATATAGAGACTCATTGAATAGACTAGCTTTGAGGAAGACTACATTGTCAAGGCCATTCAAGTATCTTGTTCATATTATGGTTCATTGCCTTGGACATCGGAAAGGTGGTTACGAGGAGATTCTAGATTACCAAATGAGCATGATGGCTGCTTTGTGCTTAAATCTGAAGTACATATTCTCTCGCATGATTCTTGACAACATGAAGATGAATTTCGGATATGAACAATGGTTGCAATACCCAAGATTTGTACAGATGTTCGTTGAAGACGTATTTTCAAAAGTCAAGAAGGAGGGGCCAAAGTTTTTTCTAGATCATGTTACTGGCAATAATCTGTCTAAGCTTGCTACCTATAAGAAAATCAAAGAAGCTGATATTCCGAAGTTTAGAGGATTATTTGGACGTCTCAAGAATCCTGATTATGTTGCACCATCTGATAATAAATGGAGAAATGATGGAAGTGATTCTGATCGGGCTGAAGAAAAAAGGTTAATCTTGGTGTTTAAACCAGTGGGTAAACGTTTTATCAAGATTGAGTCTGATACAGAAGGTGAATCTGTTATACCCAAGAAGAAAAAAACAGAAGATTATGAAGAAAGAGGTTGTAACACCAGTCACCCAAGAAGAAGTGTATTCAGCGACATCTGAGAAGGATCCTGGGGAAATAGAGTCAGATTCTGAAGGCCGAAGGATGAGATTAGCTAATCCAAGATGAGAAGAGGACTGTGAGTTCCAAGAAACGTAAATCTACAGATGAACAGGACGAATCTTATGTTCCTGAGAAGGTAGTGGAGAAGCCGGTGAAACCGAAGGTGATTCATATTAATAAGAAGTTAAAGAGGGTTGCATCACCAAAGTTAAAACTCATTGATGAGCCTGATAGTGAACCGGAGGTGATTGTGACTCCTATCAATCTAGCATTTGTAGTTGAAGAACCTGTTATTGATCTGGGCAAAGATGATAACATTCTAAAGAAACCAGTTGTGGAACCATCTCCATAAGTTCAAGTTCCACATGTTTCACCTAAAGCAGCTGAAAAGGTTCCTGATTTTAGCTTACCTTCACTTGATGCGAGCTGTTTTGAGGATTTCCTACTTTCAGAGATCATGACTCGTTGAACGCTATTGTTACTGAACAAGGGATTTGAATTGATAGTTTGATGATTAATAATGAAAGGTTGAGGAAAGAAAATACTGAACAGAAGAAAATAATCGAAGATGGTGAGTTAAGACGGAAACAACACGCTGACTTGTTAAATCTTCATATGAAATATTTTGCTGTGTTGGAAGCAAAATTGGGTATTTACTTCAGAGGAGAAATTGAGAAGTCGGATGATACCGTTTTTACAAAAAGTGTATAGTGGTGAAGCATTGATAGATGAGATCAAGTTCAAGATGCAATACGACTAAGATCGTGTTGAGGCCAAGGGCAAAGAGAAGGTTGATGAGCCAACTGTACATGTTGATATTCCAGAGGTTAGTGGATCATCATCTGGATTTATGCATATTGATGAACCAGAACAAGTGGGTGAGCTGGTGTTGGAATAGATCGTTGTTGAACAGAATGTTGAGACAATGATTGAACAGGTTGAACCAGTTGTTGCAGAGCCTGTTATACCTAATGAGCCAGATGATGAGGAAGAAGATGAAGAATTGTTAGACTATGGAGATTCTCCTTCTCAGGATGATGATGATGATGATGATGATGATGATGATGATCAAGATGATCCAAGTACTGGTGGTGGTTTGGGTATATTGATTGGTTCGGGTACAAGTACAAGTGCTGAACGTATTGTTGAACCAGTGATCGAAAGTGAACCTGCTTAGGAACAACATTATACAGGTGGTAATGTGGATGAGCTTGAAGTACTTGATGTTGATCCTATAGCTTTCAAGCCTCCTGTGAGATTTTCCTCTACCGGAGAAGAATTAGAGGAAGGAGAGATTGAGGTCACTAGAGCTGATCTTGCCAGAATGCTGAACATATCTGAAGAAGAACTTGTGTTTGATTTTGAAAAAGATTTGAGTTTAATGGACAATAATGTTCTGGTGAATGAACAAATTGAAGAAGAGGAGTTGGACAAGGAGCCAGTGACATATGTAAATGCTGATGATCATGTATTTCCGGAGTTTGATGAGGAAATTGAGATGATAAGTCAAGAATTTGATAGCCAAGGTAATCCTGTACCTTCTGACAAAGGCAAGACAACTAAAGAAGCCGAGGTGAACAGTCAAGAGCATAATAATTGGTTTGAAAGGAGGAAGATTGAGCCAAAACGCATATACTTGAATCCAGTCAAGTATTACAAGAAAGAAAAGGAATTAAAGCTAGGAAAAGTTGTGAGTATAGCTTATTTGAAGAAAATTAGAAAGATTGTTGTGAGAAGAACATATGGCGTACAATATTTTGAAAGCCTATGTGAATTAAAATCTCTACCGTGGATGGATGTCGTGGACATAGTTGAGAAAGAGTTATTATATTGTCCTAAACGTGGGCCGATGAAAGAGATCTGGGAGTTTATTAAACGTTAAGCAAAATGCAAATTCAGAAGCTGGACTCCTCAAACACCATATCTGCATGTCTCTAAGGTCAAGAAAGATCCTGAAACAGATGAGTTTGTGAAGACCTGGAGATATAAGCAACCTGAAACTCTTAAAGTGATTCCCATGTACCAGATGGAGCAAGACTTCCATGTCTATTTTCGTTGGTGGTATTATGATGAGAACAGGGGTGAGGCTCAGATTGTATTAAACAGAGATGGAGCATGGGACGTAATAGATGTGATGGATCCCGTGTGGTTAGTAAACTGCTCGGAGAAGGACATAGAGACGGTACATAAGTGCAAGATTCAAGTTTCACGAGATAAACATCATGCGTATGCTATGCAATACCAGAAAGTGATCAAGATTTTTTATAAGTATAAAATTCATTCTGGTGAAGTATGGAAGAGTAAGTGGTTTGATACGGGTGAAGCGGAAGCTCGGAAGGAGAAGGAAAGAGAGGAAGAAATTAAAGAGAAGATTTTGATTGCATCCTTTAAGAGATTCCAATATAAGGGTGTTGGAGTGTGAATTCCCACTAATCAGAAGCCCTCAACTAAACGTTCATGGGAGGATATGAGGAGAGAGTATCGAGAAAAGGTTTTTGGAATGAAAGACTGAATTGTGAAGATCGAAGACCTAGCAACATCCAAGGGGGAGTTTGTTAGAGCATAATGTCTATTGCTAGGGTCGTAGATGTATTAGATATGATTGTATAGGGCTTAAAATGTCAAATGTATGTTTTTTATTGTGTTTAACGCATAAGTCCACAAGACCGCATAAGTTATGCGTCGTATATCACATACGCCGTATAACATATACGGGCTTGAGGTCTCACATGTTGTTTCCTATAAATAAGGGACTTATGCGTTATTATATAGACTTTTGGTGAATGTTAGAGTGAGAGAGTAGAGAGAGAAAGTTTACTAAGTGTCATATCTTGTATACTTTGAAGTTATTAATGAAATACATGCTTAATGTTTACTTGTTGTGTTCAATCTCAATGGATTCCGCACTTTGAGATACAAGCTGTAACATCTAAATATCCTAATTATTGTGTACAACAGCACTTCATTTCCTTTCATTTCCAAAAAAATCATGCAAATAAAACACAATGTAAAGCCAAAAGATTATATTACTACTAACGAAAGTGCAGAAAGTTAACAACACCCGGGCTTCGTTCTCGACAAGTGGAAGACCCTTCTACCCAGGCGTTATTGAAATTGTCAAGTACTAGAACACATGGGTTTCGTCTTGAAACCAAGATCCCTCCACCCATGTTTCCCTATTTTCCTAAGCATAAATTGTTCAAAACACAAGTTCAAATTGTTCATCATACCACAAACCATCAACAAACCACCATAAACACAAACTAGCCATAAAAATTGGGCTAGGGCCTTGTCTTTCTTACCTTAATTGCCCAATTGCTCACCATCACCAGCCACCTTCATTGCATCACCAATTGCCACATCCACAGCCTCCTCAGCCACCTTTTCCGCTCCACTTGGTCCCGGATCCTCCACACTTTTTCCATTTAGCTCTGCCAGCACCCTCTTCCATGCTGCTACATCCCAGAAAGGGGTATCAATGCTAGCATCCTGGGCCTCCTTTGCTATACGAAGACGAGATTGGAAGATGGAGATTGCTACCGATTTCTTGGCTCCCTCAGTAACCTCCTGAATCCTCATCAAATCATTTGCCTCCTGATGGATCAACTCTTTCTTGGCTAGCGCAAGTTCCTGCTTCAAGTCTTCGTTCTCCTTGGTCTTCTTTTCGAGGAGATTGGTATTAGCGGTCCTGATCTTCAACAAATCGGTGACATGTTTGTTGGAGTCAAGGAGTTCATGATGCAACTCAGCGAACCTGGAAGATAACAGCTCGAGACTCTGCCAAGATAGGTTATTCTCAGCATAAGTTTTCTTTGGGATACAAGGATATGGCAAAGGATATATATACCTGTTGGAACTCAGTATCGCACACCGGGCTGGAATCAGAGATCTCTTGATTCTTTCTCTTCTTGGAGCCGTTGGCTTGGCTGGTTTCAGGTTTTGGCAAGGCACTGGGAGTGATCTCCTTCTTGATGGTACTACGAGTGGACACCATGCTGTTGATATCGTCAAGAACAAATACTGCAGAAGACTTGCTAACAAGAATACAAGTTGGTATCTCTAACCTTTAATTGTTATGACTAATAAACCAGTATTTCTTACCAGACATGTTGGAGCCCACCGATTGGGATGGTTCTTGGAAGCTTGATTGAAGATGGAAAGTCCTCTCCTCCTCGTCTATGAGGTAAAAAGATTCCACCTTATCCTTGGTTTGTCGGCTGGGGGGAGCGATCTCAAAAAAACTTCAGAGCAGCAAGGAAATAAGACAAGATATATTAGTTCAATACATGTCAGCATACTGCCTCAGGATAACATATCCTACTTTTGGTAACCTAAAGATATGGAAGATTTTCGGGATCTGGAAGAGAATCCCTTTTGTCGAAGAAAAACTGTTTCTTCCATTGATCATTGTTCTGAGTGTTCCTGAGGATAAGAGGGGTTCGGTCAGACTTGGTCTTGAGGAGGTATTAAGAAGAGCCGTGGCTTCGAAGATCATAAACAAAGGCCAACTCGGAAAGGGTAAATCTAGGGCATGATCGGTAATCAACCTTTCAAGCACAAACAAGGTTCTCCAGACCATGGACATGGTTTGGATAAAACTAAGGCCGGTTTTGCTGAAGAACTCGGTGGTAAAAGCCAGAAAAGGGTAAGTGAAACCGATCTTAAATGGCAAAAATGGAAAGAAAATCTAGGTTTTGGAGACAAGATCGGACGAAATGGCAGGATCGAAGGGTTTGAAGATGGTTCCCGGAGGGAAACATCCTTTGGCTTGCAGGTTCATATTATCTGTGTTGTTGAAGGTGCATATTTCGTTAACAGGGTTTGTAAGAAGGTTTTGTGAAACGAAATCCTCGATTCTGGAGGATCTGAGTTTTATACTCATGGTTATAGAAAATGAAGAATAGAGAAAGCAAGAAGATTACCTGGAAAAGTGATTGGATGAATCTTTAAATTATTTATCTTGGATAAATATAGAGATAACCAAGGGTCTAACATGATTACAAATGATTGAAACGTGCACGTGATCTACACAAGCGGCGAGATTCAAAATTCAAAAAAAAATAAACAGCTGTAACCCTTTTTAAAAGCCGTTAATTTTGGGGACAATTGTTAGGGTTCGGATTTTCAGTATCCTCAGAAAGTGATATATTTAGGATAACTCAAGGATATAGTATCCTCCCAAAAAACAGGTATCCTTAATATATTATATAACTAACAGTTTAATGGCTTTTATTTGTTGTTTACCAGGTCTTATAATGTTCCCATGTCCTCCTAAAGACTCAGACCACTCGCCAACAACTTCAAAGAACGTGCTAAATAGGGGAAACGACTAGTTTTTGATTTAGTCTATTATTTCCTTGTTTTTTAGGGATTCTTGTTAGCTTACTTTCAGTATAAATAGAGCTATCTCTGGATCAAACACACACAACATTTCACACACTAGCAATAGCGATCTTTTGTAACACGACCCGAAAGAGAAAAGCTCCAACACTTGTATTCATTTTTTGTTATTAATAAACTGGTGGTGATAGTTTTCACCGCCCGGGGTTTTTTTCTTGTTATCCTCAGGATAACGGGTTTTTTCCTCGCAACAAATCATTGTGTCACTTCAATTTTACGTTCATTTCAATCAAGAACCACGCCGGACTCACTAATTTGGTTACGAAATTGCCTTTGCCAATTTTTCACCAAAACAATAAGCTAATTATTGATTTAGTTTAGGTTTTTTGTATACATTATGTCAACATATAATTTCTCAAACTAGCATAATTACCTAATCACCTGAACTTTCAAGAATATTTTAGAAAATTGTAACTAGAATGATTAACTGTAGCAAGTGTTGCAATTTCGACTTCACACCAGAAGATGTGTTTTATAAAGATGATCCAAGTTGTCTTTCAACCAATTTAGTTACAAAAGAACATGAATGATACATGGATGATTGATATAATTTGAAAAGTTTATAATAAAGATATCAATCATCAACTTGGAATAAGTTAATTTAAGATATTACAATTATACAATAATTATTACTTCAAGAACTAATACCACATATTCAACAAATTTATCAAATTAAGTTAAGTTTCATCATTAATTAAGGTGGTAACTACAAGTTTAGCTCATGAAGAGCATAGTAACACATATAAAAGAATAAGAAGATGAAAGATACATGATTAAATTGTGATAATTTAACCACAATTAGTGATATATCTTTTCTTCTATGATGATAGTGGATGCTTCCAAGCCTTCAACCACCTTGATTGATCTTCAATTTGAGAGTAAAATGTGTGTTTTAGTGTAAGAATCCCGTCCAAGCTCTCCCCTAAGAAGTGAAACATGCACACTATTTATAGGCAAGCAAAGGCATCAGGCACGACCCGTGATTCATGAAACACTACCATGTGGATCATTTTTCATATGCAATTAATCGTGTCTAAAAGTACATGCGGGGTCTGAGCATGGGGGCATGGTTGGTGATCACGGAAGTGTGGTTGGCCAAGCATGACCCCATGTTTTGGTTATAAGATTTTGTCTTGTTTGAAAAGGTGACCATGTGGGCGTGTTTTGTGAAGCATAGGGGCGTGCTTTGTCTTCTGATACACTATTCTTCAATTTTCTTCGTTTTTCTTTATGTATCTGCTTGTTTCTTCTGATACACTATTCTTCAATTTGTGTCTGTTTCAGTGTTGGTTGGAGGAGCATTATTAATCGGTTGTTGGTTTGTTTGCATATTTGCGTTTACACCGGCAGTCACCTGTGTTACAATAAGTGGAATTATTGCCTGCATTTGCAGAGCAATCATCTCGGCTATTTATGCCTCAGTCATGGGGGTTGCTTTCTTTGGGGCCATTCTATAGTGATAAACAAATATAAGCCAATTAATACTAATTCCAGTCTACGGCACTGTGTAATAATAATCACAATAAATGTTGTACAGGTAAACCAGATAACATACTGACATTTCACAAATTGTTCTGTACATTGATAATAAAAGGTACATTGACTTAGCCTGATAAAGGCCAGTGCTTGCATGTATATATCAAAATCTGTCACTAAGTGACTATTAGACTTAACCCTATAAGGGTCAGTGCTTGTAATAATGTACAAAATTGTGCCCCATGTTAACATAACATACTACTATATACATACATGGAGTATCAAAAGATCACGTACACATATCTGTAACATTCTGCATCTATCCGTACAAACGATAGACTAACCACACACATAAAAACAACAAAACCGTAATCATCCAGTAACAGTTCCACAGCCGAACTGTAACACTATCCAAGCACCAACGGTGGTAAGCATCTGACTGCTGCAAGTTAAGTACTATCTGCTGTAACGACGATAAGCATTGGGTCACGTCCCTCCTTTCCTGGTTAATGTTAGCTATGGCTATTGAGTGGTCTATCACACGGTCAATCAGGACAACCATTCAAGAGTTGTTTCCTGCGTTTGGGAGGTCAGGGCGAGAAGTAGGTATACTTAACGAACGGGAAGATGATGTATCCGCCCTAGGACGTGAAGGTCCTCCCCGGTAGTGGGTAGATCTAAATGGAATCGAGGTAGGGTCAATCGGGGTTACCCGAATACGAGCAGTCTGTCGGACTCGTGCAGTAGCTGAAGTCATCGAGGACAGGTGAATAGGTGGAGTGGGTGATCTGGCTACTCTAGCAGGTGAACGATACTGACTATTAACTTCGTTTTGATCTCCGCGTGGTGACCTGGGTGGATAGCTATTGCACCTGTAGCCGGACAGATCAGACACATTCCTAGGTAGCTCGCTACAAATAACTTCTTCCACCTCTTCCTCATCCTCCTCCGGTTACTCTTCTGGATCCTCCTCCTCTGGATCCTCCTCTGATTCCTCCTCTGGATCTTCCTCCTCAGCAGAGATTACCGGTTCTTCTTCCGGTACGTAGTCGTTATTCCTCGACATGACTCTACACAAAAGTTAGTTATAAGAATAATATCTATTGCTAGCGCTAACTATTGTCGAAAAGATTAATTAATTAAACCAAATTTAATATTAATTATATTAGAATATAATATTAGTTTTATTAAAATTTTAATTTTAATTATTATTAAAATCAATACTGAATATAAATGAATATAATATTCATAATAAAATTTACCGTCATCAACAGTATTGTACGTACACGTATTCATACACTTTGTTCCAAATAAGCACGTATGGGTGTTACATATATATATATATACTTACCCATTACCTTTTATACACATATGTTGCCACTTTTACCTAACCACACGTTCCGCGACTTCTCCCCGAATTCCCTCGTACAAGCAAGTCTGTTATTATGTTCCGGACCACAATAACTCACTTGCCCTACAAGTTCATCCCGACATCCATCAGAATATAATATTAAATTATTATTTAAATATTTCCCAGAGTTAATCGAACCTATGGTTATATTTTAGGTACCCTAAGGGATAACCTAATACTTTATAACCAATAGCTCTGATACCAACTTCTGTCACACCCCGACTAGCACAATGCGAAAGTGTAAAACGGGAATGTAACAGACACCTCTGGTATCAACATCATTGTTTATAAAGAAACATTACAACTAATTTACATTATATTACAGTGATCTATCTTTGATTACAAACTAGGTGTTACAACAAAATATACTTGTAAGTTATTCTATTCATACTAGTAAGTCTGCGTCTATTCACTGTAACATCCCGAAATTTCTAAGTAATATTTAATATATTATTTTGTCGGGTGAAATAAACGAGTTAGTGGAACAGCATAATATGAAGACTTAGTAGGATAATTAGATGGGTTTGGATATGGACCAAAAGGAAATATGGGCCTTCGGTCCATAGGCTTGAGGGAGTATAAATACCCCCTTAAACCCCAATCCTTTCCATTCCATCCATTTATCCATATCTCTACACAAACCCAAAACACACACACCACATACACCGCCGGCGGACGAGGAGAGGAACGAACAAGATCCGAGAGAGGGTGAGCGATTAGTTGTGATTAAACAAGTTAAACGAGATCCAAACAAGCTCAAAAAGGTATGATTCTTGATCTTTGAAGTTTAAAGATCCAAGCTTTATAGTGTATAAACGACCGAAAACGGTTGGGGAACGTAGTGGGTGACGTTGAACCATAACAAGGGTGTTAAAATGGCCAAAATGCTCTATAGAAACCAAACAGCGGCTGGACTGGGCAACTTCGCCGCGAACTGGGCAACTTCGCCTTCAAAGCGATAACTTCGCCTTCAAAGCGATAACTTCGCCTGAGGCCAAGTTCGCCTAATTGATTACTTTGCTTACGGCCAAGTTCGCCTAACTGGTAACTTCGCCTGAGGCCAAGTTCGCCTAATTGATAACTTCGCTTACGGCCAAGTTCGCCTAACTGATAACTTCGCCTAAAGCTAAGTTCGCCTGATGACAACTTCGCCTAAAGCTAAGTTCGCCTGATGACAACTTCGCCTAAAGCCAAGTTCGCCTAAGGTTTAACTTCGCCTAAAGTCAAGTTCGATTAGAAAATAGATTAAAACGATAAGTAAAAGTAAGCTAATACTAGGCCACCAGATTAAATCAGGCGAGTATTGACACGTGTAACATATACAGTCAGCCGAGCTCAGTTAAAGAAGGGATTTACAACTATCGGAGGAAGAAGCAGAGTTCAGGTGAGTTTCTAGCCCCATTTCCTTGTTATGTTTTCGGGGCTGTGTGCATACTCGATGTGAAGTGTGAATACACTTACCTTAAGTGGTAAGTGTATGCTATAGATGTTATACGAGGTATATATTTTATAATGCTTGTCGGTACGTGAACGATCTTCGGATATTGCACGTATCGCCAAGGATAGTAAATTCCAAGTGGTTGATAGCGTGTATGAATGTTATGATGTGACTTGTTCATTACGTAAATACTGAACTGATATGAAGAGTGTGTTAGAAGTGGCAAGAGTCTAAGGGTGTTAGTGGCATAACGTGAGCGCGTGATAGGGAAAGCCAGTACGTGCCATCGTTATTACGTGGGTATGAATGCTATGATGTGACTTGCTTATTATGTAAATGATATGAAGTGTGATCTAGGCAGGCAGAGGTAGAGTGTGTTAGAAGTGGCAAGAGTCTAAGGGTGTTAGTGGCATAACGTGAGCGCGTGATAGGGAAAGCCTGTACGTGCCATCGTTATTACGTGGGTATGAATGCTATGATGTGACTTGCTTATTATGTAAATGATATGAAGCATGTTGTAGACAAGTAGAGGTAGAGCGTGTTAGAAGTGGCAAGAGTGTAGTAAGAGTGTTAGTGGCATGACGATAGTACGTGGTTGGGTAAGCCTATACGTGACTACGTCATTAAAGTGGCAAAGTGGCATAACGTTATACGTTATTAAAGTGGCAAAGTGGCATAACGTTATACGTTATTAAAGTGGCAAAGTGGCATAACGTTTTACGTTATTAAAGTGGCAAAGTGGCATAACGTTATACGTTATTAAAGTGGCAAAGTGGCATAACGTTATACGTTATTAAAGTGGCAAAGTGGCAAGGTGGTAGGTGTAAATAAGAGGCTAAGTGGTAAGGTAAGCAGGTTAGATGTGAAAGTGTGAATACACTTACCTTAAGTGGTAAGTGTATAGATGTTATACAAGTAGCTAATATGTAATGCTTGTCGGTACGTGAACGATCTTCGGATATTGCACGTATCGCCAAGGATAGTGATTGTCAAGTGGTTGTTAGTGTGTATGTATTCTATGATGTGACTTGCTTATTATGTAAATATTGTATTGATATAAAGTGTGCTGTAGACAAGTAGGGGTAGATTGTGATAGAAGTGGCAGAGTCTAGTAAGAGTGTTAGTGGCATGACGATAGTACGTGGTAGGGTAAGCCTATACGTGACTTCGTTATTAAAGTGGCAATGTGGCATAACGATATTCGTTATTAAAGTGGCATCAAGTGGCATAAAGTGGCATAAGTGGCTAAGCCGTAGGGGTAATTAAGAGGCTAAGCTATAGGGGTAATTAAGTGGTTAAGCAGTGGCATGTTAGACTGTGGACTATGTGTCTTCGGATACGTATATATTGTATGTAGTGGTTGTATGATAAGTTGCTTGATTAACTAGAACTCACTCAGCGTAGCTGACTTTTAGTATGCACGCAGGTGAGTAGAATGAGACAGCTAGCTTGAGTGGGCACATGGTGGGCGAATAGGAGACTGGCATCTGAAGACTCAAAATGTTTTAATGTAATTGACGTTTATTTTGAAAGACAAGAATGTTTAATTAAGGCAAGTTTTGGATTGCTGTAACGTTTCATGAAAGTTTTTATATTCCGCGAAAGTTTTAATGAACTCTGATTTGTAAGAACTGTGTTTATGAGTAAATCCGACGCGAAAGTAGGGCTACCGGGTTCGGGGCCTTACAAGTTGGTATCAGAGCATAAGTTCGAGAGATTTAAGCATCCTACATGCTTAGACTCGAACAAAGAATGAGATTTAAAATGAGAAAGAAAGAAGATGCCAGTTCAAGATAGCCATGTGTCACTCAAGCAAGCTCAGTAAAGGTAAAGTGTATGGTAAATGGTGTATGTTAATGTTGGCTTATTTGCTAAATGAAGAATGAGTGCAGGTTAGGGATATGAATAATTGATCTTAACGGATTATCTGTTTAAGAGTATAAACAAGCACAAGTGAAATCATGAAGGGAAGTATGTAGAACCTGAGGAGTAACGCAAATAGTTAATTACACTTGATTAACGTCATTAACTACTTACTTTACAAATCATGTGCTAAATAATTCCTAGAGTGATGACGTTTGTGTTTTCCCTTTTAGAATACTAATGGCTGGAGCTGGAGGAATTGTTGGAACTGGGGGTCGCACTGGACGTCGTGGCAGGCCTCGTCTTGTCCGGCAACCCTCGGTAGAAGAAGCTTCCAACACCGGAGACGAAGGAGGCGCAGCTGGAGGAAACTCGAGCAACAACGAAGAGGTTCAACTTAGCCCTGCAGTTCAAGCAGCCATTGTTCAAGCTGTAGTTGCTGCTGTGAAGAACCTGAATCCCGAAAGATCTGCTGGAAGCCGCGAACGAACTGCTGAAGGGGCGGGTGGTGATGGTAGGAAGGATGGGGAAGGAGAAAGAGAGGCCTCGAGTGAGGATAAGTCTGTGAAGGTCGATGACAGGAAAAGAAGCCAAGATGGGTGCAACTATAAGTCCTTCAAAGGATGCGACCCGCCAAAGCTGACTGGGCTGGGAGACGCAATCGCTACTCTCCAGTGGATAACCACAATGGACAAGAAAATCCGAATTAGCGAATGCCGTCCCGACCAAGCAGTGGGTTATGCCACTCAGTCATTTGAAGATGAGGCCATGTACTGGTGGGAAACTGTGGAACAAAGGAAGACCCGAGAGGAGATTAAGGCCATGAGGTGGGATGACCTTAAGGAGTTAGTGATGAAAAGGCTCTGTACTGATGCTGAGGTTGAGAGGGCCGAGATGAAATTTCTAAATCTGAAGGCGGACAAGATGACACATCGTGAGTACACCACTGAATTCAACCGCATGTCTAGGCTGGTTCCTGACATGGTGAACACCGAGGCGAAACGGATCAAGTGCTACGTTAGAGGACTTCCCCAGAAGGTCCGCATGTTAGTCAGGGCCAACAAACCTGTTACCTTTGAGTCTGCGGTCGAGTTGGCGGAGATGGTCTATGTTGATCTGGCGGCGGATGATGTGGAAGTGGAAGATGAGGAAGAAGGGAAAGGAACTAAAAGAGCTAGGGATGTCGTGGAGCGTGCAGGGAGAAAGACACAGAAGATGGCAGGAAAGGAAGCATGTAAGGTGTGCGGGAAGATGCACTTGGGGGAATGCAAGGCTGGTCCATATCAGTGCTACCGATGTGGGAGGAAGGGGCACATCTCCCGTGAATGCACCAAGGACCAGAAGTGTTACAAGTGTGGTAAGTCAGGTCACATAGCTAGGGAGTGTGGAAAAGCCGTGGCAGTGGGGGAAGGAAGAGGAGACGCGTGAAAGGATGGTCTATTAGCTGCTGAGGAGGTTGCAGGAGAATAAGTGGCATGTCACAGTTGTTTTATGTTAATAGTTAAAGAGTGTTTTATGTTACAGTTGAACCCATGTTTGTTTAGCAAGCTTGAATGATTTCCTTTTATGTTATGAAGTACTTGTGACTTCTTGTGATTTTGTATGAACGACCTATGAATTTATCTTGAATGCGTGTTGGTTATGATAAATAGTTGTGTGAGGGTAAAGCGTCGCCTTAGGAGTTAGCGTTGTTATATAAAACAAGGTTCCTCGGGAAGGTGAGATGAGACTTGGCACATTGAGGGCCTCATGGACAAGCTACCTTAATAGCTAAAACACATGATCACCGCTCGATGACTACAAGTCAGGAGTAAGAAGGATAACCCAGAAAGCAAAGGTGATTCAATAAAGTGTGCGATTATAAAGAAAAAGGTATTCCTTTTACAAAGGTATTCCTTTTGGAGAAATAAGCTAGGTTTCGGGGACGAAACCTCTTTAAGGAGGGAAGACTTGTAACATCCCGAAATTTCTAAGTAATATTTAATATATTATTTTGTCGGGTGAAATAAACGAGTTAGTGGAACAGCATAATATGAAGACTTAGTAGGATAATTAGATGGGTTTGGATATGGACCAAAAGAAAATATGGGCCTTCGGTCCATGGGCTTGAGGGAGTATAAATACCCCCTTAAACCCCAATCCTTTCCATTCCATCCATTTATCCATATCTCTACACACACCCAAAACACACACACCACATACACCGCCGGCGGCCGAGGAGAGGAACGAACAAGATCCGAGAGAGGGTGAGCGATTAGTTGTGATTAAACAAGTTAAACGAGATCCAAACAGGCTCAAAAAGGTATGATTCTTGATCTTTGAAGTTTAAAGATCCGAGCTTTATAGCGTATATACGACCGGAAACGGTTGGAGAACGTAGGGGGTGATGTCGAACCATAGCAAGGGTGTTAAAATCGCTCGAAATGCTGGTCAGAAACTAAAACAGCGGCTGATCTAGGCAACTTCGCCTGCAACTGGGCAACTTCGCCTTCAAAGCGATAACTTCGCCTTCAAAGCGATAACTTCGCCTGAGGCCAAGTTCGCCTAATTGATAACTTCGCTTACGGCCAAGTTCGCCTAACTGGTAACTTCGCCTGAGGCCAAGTTCGCCTAATTGATAACTTCGCTTACGGCCAAGTTCGCCTAACTGATAACTTCGCCTAAAGCTAAGTTCGCCTGATGACAACTTCGCCTAAAGCTAAGTTCGCCTGATGACAACTTCGCCTAAAGCCAAGTTCGCCTAAGGTTTAACTTCGCCTAAAGTCAAGTTCGATTAGAAAATAGATTAAAAACGATAAGTAAAAGTAAGCTAATACTAGGCCACCAGATTAAATCAGGCGATTATTGATACGTGTAACTTATACAGTCAGCCGAGCTCAGTTAAAGAAGGGATTTACAACTATCGGAGGAAGAAGCAGAGTTCAGGTGAGTTTCTAGCCCCATTTCCTTGTTATGTTTTCGGGGCTGTGTGCATACTCGATGTGAAGTGTGAATACACTTACCTTAAGTGGTAAGTGTATGCTATAGATGTTATACGAGGTATATATTTTATAATGCTTGTCGGTACGTGAACGATCTTCGGATATTGCACGTATCGCCAAGGATAGTAAATTCCAAGTGGTTGATAGCGTGTATGAATGTTATGATGTGACTTGTTCATTACGTAAATACTGAACTGATATGAAGAGTGTGTTAGAAGTGGCAAGAGTCTAAGGGTGTTAGTGGCATAACGTGAGCGCGTGATAGGGAAAGCCAGTACGTGCCATCGTTATTACGTGGGTATGAATGCTATGATGTGACTTGCTTATTATGTAAATGATATGAAGTGTGATCTAGGCAGGCAGAGGTAGAGTGTGTTAGAAGTGGCAAGAGTCTAAGGGTGTTAGTGGCATAACGTGAGCGCGTGATAGGGAAAGCCTGTACGTGCCATCGTTATTACGTGGGTATGAATGCTATGATGTGACTTGCTTATTATGTAAATGATATGAAGCATGTTGTAGACAAGTAGAGGTAGAGCGTGTTAGAAGTGGCAAGAGTGTAGTAAGAGTGTTAGTGGCATGACGATAGTACGTGGTTGGGTAAGCCTATACGTGACTACGTCATTAAAGTGGCAAAGTGGCATAACGTTATACGTTATTAAAGTGGCAAAGTGGCATAACGTTATACGTTATTAAAGTGGCAAAGTGGCATAACGTTTTACGTTATTAAAGTGGCAAAGTGGCATAACGTTATACGTTATTAAAGTGGCAAAGTGGCATAACGTTATACGTTATTAAAGTGGCAAAGTGGCAAGGTGGTAGGTGTAAATAAGAGGCTAAGTGGTAAGGTAAGCAGGTTAGATGTGAAAGTGTGAATACACTTACCTTAAGTGGTAAGTGTATAGATGTTATACAAGTAGCTAATATGTAATGCTTGTCGGTACGTGAACGATCTTCGGATATTGCACGTATCGCCAAGGATAGTGATTGTCAAGTGGTTGTTAGTGTGTATGTATTCTATGATGTGACTTGCTTATTATGTAAATATTGTATTGATATAAAGTGTGCTGTAGACAAGTAGGGGTAGATTGTGATAGAAGTGGCAGAGTCTAGTAAGAGTGTTAGTGGCATGACGATAGTACGTGGTAGGGTAAGCCTATACGTGACTTCGTTATTAAAGTGGCAATGTGGCATAACGATATTCGTTATTAAAGTGGCATCAAGTGGCATAAAGTGGCATAAGTGGCTAAGCCGTAGGGGTAATTAAGAGGCTAAGCTATAGGGGTAATTAAGTGGTTAAGCAGTGGCATGTTAGACTGTGGACTATGTGTCTTCGGATACGTATATATTGTATGTAGTGGTTGTATGATAAGTTGCTTGATTAACTAGAACTCACTCAGCGTAGCTGACTTTTAGTATGCACGCAGGTGAGTAGAATGAGACAGCTAGCTTGAGCGGGCACATGGTGGGCGAACAGGAGACTGACATCTGAAGACTCAAAATGTTTTAATGTAATTGACGTTTATTTTGAAAGACAAGAATGTTTAATTAAGGCAAGTTTTGGATTGCTGTAACGTTTCATGAAAGTTTTTATATTCCGCGAAAGTTTTAATGAACTCTGATTTGTAAGAACTGTGTTTATGAGTAAATCCGACGCGAAAGTAGGGCTACCGGGTTCGGGGCCTTACATTCACACCGCATCGATCACGTTTGGTAACAGATAGCACAATTTCACGGATTTTCCAACTTCGGTATCACACCTGAAAAACACGTTCAAAATGGGTCAACTACTAGAGTTGGTGAGTTTCACGAGTTTCAAGAAAATAAATATGCGTAATCACAAGACATAATTTGTATATACGCATGTAAGTATATGTGTATGTATTGATATATGTGATGTAATTATGCTAAGCTACAGTGAAGCCTGGACTATTCGTGCTGCGTGCCTCCATTTCCCACGCTCAATCAACCACTATGGCTCCCCTTCCACCCACATTATGCCCCAAGTAGCTATGTCTAACACTACATAGCTGGTTCGTAAAAATATGGACATGTGCAAACGGGATAATGTCTCAGCAAACCGTGCTGGCCCCGCATGGGTTTGTCAAACCAATAGTACTATTCACAAGCCACCGGCTCGAAGTTAATCACTGTGTTAGTGGGGACCTTCATGTGTTAGCACTTAAATAATTCACATCATCACATGTTTCAGATAAGTATATAGATATAAGCAAACATGTTTTTCACCCCAAAAAAGTTCGTAAAACAGTTCAGAAAGTGGAGTCATGAAACTCACTGTTTAGTAGATAATCAGTAGCACGTCGGTTCGAGGTTTGTATAACTTGCAATCACCGTTTCCTAGAATCAATATTATAATAATATTAATATTCATCTCAATACTAAACTGGGCTGTATAACTAATCTGGGTATAGCTGGAACGCCCAGAAAGTGGCAATAGACTTAGGTTGTGATGTTGTTCAATGTCTAATACTTCAAACCGAACTTGGCTCAGATTCCCGTTTTCCCAGCTGGGCCAAGTTGTTCGTTTACGCGTTCAGAAAACAGTTATGGGGAAATAAGCTTGGGTAAATTTATTGGTTAATAAAATGATTAAGTTATAAAGAAGGATCACATACTGGGGTCCCGGATTAGCCTCGGGTTCCGTTTCCGTTTATTCAGTTTGATTTTAAGAAGAAACGCACACAATCTATCCGGATTGTCCAGGTTTCTCATAGAAAAGTTCGTTTTTACTTAATTAATCCAAAAATATGATTTTTGATCACTCTTGGTGTTTTGATATTCCCGCAGGTTCGTTAGTCGCGAACTTGCCGGTTTTTAAAAAAACTGAATTTGTTTAATCTTTAAATTAGCATAATTAATTAACCGTTAATCATTAAATTATGAAAATTTAGCCACTTATCAATTAAAATATATAGATTTTTATAAAAATATTTCTGGAATTATTTACTGATTTATTAATTTATAAAAATTCATTTTATTAGCTACATTTCGCCTGAAAATTGTCCGTTTATCCCAAACAATTTCCAAAAATTCCACCAAAATTCCTGAATACTCAAATTATATCCCAAAACAACCTGTATCAAATGCAGAATGTAAAAAGCTCATGCAATATTCTTTTTGGCCCAAATTCGGTTATAAAAATTCACACGAATGCATATACACAAAAAACCTTTATACTTCTCCAAAAGATTCGAAAATTCATATGTTATCAAAATAAATTAAATCTGAGTTCCGAGCAAAATTTCAAGATTTTTGAAGCATTTTAACTATTTTTCCTCATTAAACGTCCCAATTCGGTAATAAATTCGCCAAATATTCTCGGATGGTCGAAAAATTACCAAATTTGAACAGGGACTCAATGAAATGGCCACTGATGTCCCTGCAACATTTCAAGGCCTAATAATATGCACATCACAATCTTAACCTAAACAGCCCGTAAGCGAGTGTTTCGGCATTACCTTAGCGGTTTTGGTTCGTTTCCGCCTTTCGAATCAACTTTTCAAGATCTTGTGCTCATATGTAGGCTAGATACAAGTCCTATATCACAAACCAAGCAAGTTCCATCAATAGAACAGCCCTTTAACTTAGGGTTTCGGCTAGTGCACAAAAACGAACTTTTGAACCGTAAAAATGCCGTTTCAGCCCTTTAATCCGTGTTTATGGCCAAAAAAACTATCAAACTGGGTTCCTTACCATGTGTATGATCAGAACATGTTAATGGACCATTTTTAGGGTTTTTACATGGTTATGAATGATTTTTAGCAATTAAGACATGTTTTTATGGAATTAATCAAGGTTAAACAAGTATAAAAGTAGCGTATTTAAGTTGTTTACCTTAGGGTTTGAAGGGTTTCCTGATGAAGAAAGGTTTTTCCAGAATTTTCTTGTGGATGAATGTGTAAAAATATCTTAAAACTAGTTTATATGTGAAAGAAATCAAAAGGGGGGGGGTTCCATTGTTGCGGCCGCAAGGTTGTATGGGCCCTCTTGGGCCCATTTTGGCCCAAACAACTGATTCTAAAGGCCCAAAAACGAAAAGCCCACTCCAAATTTAGTTCGGGTTCGGTTTTTGGCTCGAAAAACTTATCGGGTGCGTTAAACAATGCGAAAATGAGTGTTTTTCGGCTAGTTTTGTGTAAATTTATAAAAACATACTATATGTTTGTAAAAATCGAAAATATTTTCACGGATCGCTTAAAACATTTCAGAGAAGTGTTTGGTAAGTCTTTTTCGGCTTAACGGATGATACAATGCTTGGTTTGCAACTATCTTTCGCGTTTTAATCTATAGCGGGTAGTTAAACGAGCATGTTTTCGTTTAACTTGTTTGCTACCGAACTAAGGCCATATCACTAATATTTTAGCTTATATTAAACGTATAACACTAATAGATGGCCCCCCGGGATATCAGGGTCATAACCCGACCTGTTCGGTTAATCGTTCGTTTGATACGCAAAAGGCGTTTATTTGCTTAATCGATAAATACGTAATGAGGTGTACCTTGTTTTGGCTCAAATGTCACAAGAAGTCCGGTTTTTCTTCCTTTAACCCGTAACCTACAAGATAGATAAAACTATGTAAAAAGTAGATAAAATAAGTTAAAATACATTAAATATAATATACAAACTTAGATAAAATGTTCGGAAAATAAGTGTGTTTTACAACACATCAAACATCCCCACACTATAGACTTTTTCGTCCCTGAAAAAGAATTCTACACAGGATCATAACCGAGTTTAACCGACCACTCTTGGTTTTATTTATTTATTATTATTATTATTATTTTTATTATTATTATTATTATTATTATTTTCTTTTCTTTTTAAAGTATTAGAACAAGTGACCCGTTACCTAAATATTTCTTCCAACTTTCACCTAATAAGCTTGATCAGGTCGATTGCCGGTATTGCTGTCCACTTAAACCCATGCCCCCAATACTTACCGAGGCAAATAAGGTGCGACAATTTTATCAGTTTGAATAACTAAGTGGGACCCATAATTAAGAACCATACCGGACCCGAGCCACCCCAAATTGACTTAAACCTTATATCTAGTTGATCAAAACATGATATACCATTTATTTAAGAATAGCTAAAGACAATCAAGGGTATTGTTTATCCACCTAAGCTTAAGCATTAAGGTCTACCTAGCAGCCATTAGATATGATTAATGTATGTTTAAGTAGCTAACTAGTAACTGTTCCCCACTACATGGCATACCCCTGTTATCAAGCAATACCCCAAAGTCCATCTCCAAGGGTGAGTATGCACAAATTCATCTGTAGGGCTTACATATGACGTGTCCCTTGTGGCCCGTTTCTTAATGCTAATAGGGCGCGAGCAAGGGGACCCCATATGATTAACAGCGTGGATGATCAAGTCAGTAGTGTATTTGTACTTTGAAGTACGAGGTGATCATGTTTATTGACTTATGTTTGGCAGATAAACTGCGGGTTTGCTCTTTGAGCTCTTTTAATATTCATAAATCCACTTAGGTACCCAGATGATATATCGCATAAAGACCCATGGTGTCCGTCCCCCGGAGCATCCCATCAATACAGTATTTAAGGTTATAAAACCGTACGCCTATGAAGTGTTTACCACTAAAACTAGAAGCATGAAATTTATGTTTATATCACAGGCTACTTTGGTATACCTTAATGTTAAACCTACCCAAGCATCGTATGATTAGTCTATTCCAATTTCTATAAAATTTTTAATTTTTACGATCAAACTAAACATAAGGCTTGAGTATGACCCGCCTTTTCATCCCATTTTCTAAAGTTAAGTCAACAACCAAACCGCCCTTTCATTCTTGGAGGCTAAGCCTACCAGCAAATCGAAAACTGAGTCTAAACCGTTCGGTTACAATACACTACGTGTGGGTCTAATGGGCACTATTCTTATTTATTATATATATATATATATATTTTTTGAAAACACCAAGAAGTTATGAAACAAACACTACTCGGTAATAATATCATTTCCTGTTTAACGTTGAGAAAACAAATTTCAAGGGACAATTTTTTTCAAATTTTTCAATTTTTTTTTTCAAAAATTTTCTACAACTAAGTAAAATAAATCCCATCCCCACATTTAGAACGAAATAGTCCTCGATGAGAACAAGGAAAAGAAATAAAATAAAAAAAAATATAATGTACAAGAATAAAACAAAGAACGGGTTACTCCCCTGGTTTGTGTGCAGAATCTTCAATAGCTAAGTAGTAACCAAGTGACCGTATAGCATTTCATTCGCGGCCGCAACCTCGGGAGAACCTATTCCAAAACGCCATCGTAGCTACCATGCGCATAATATAACCTGCAAAACTCAAACTTGCTCGCATGTAGCGGCGTACAACAGAAAACAAAAACATAAATAAATAAACGTATTTTTGTGTTTTTGGTTTTTATAATTTTTTTTTGTTAAAACTAGAACACCCCTTAAATCGACCAACTTGAATGGAGATTGAGTATGAGCGGTTTCATTTCGGAACATCCTGAAAAATACAAGAAACATATAAAACAGATAGCACACACAAATAACAGAAATACAAACTCTACAACTCGGGCAATCTCCCGAGTGATGCATCCAACACGTCTATGTCTCGGTGAGCGAGTCAAGGTAGAGTACCTCGACAGTCTGATAAGCCATCGGCTCACAATGTAGTGCTTTAGTCTATGACCGTTCACCTTAAGTTTCCCACTTTTATCCTCTATCTCAACAGTGCGATACGGGAAAACCTCAGTGACCGTGAACGGCCCCTACCATCGGGATTTCAATTTCCCGGGAATAACCTCAACCGAGAGTTATACAATAAGACCAAATCACCACACTTGAACTACCTGCTCCCCTTCAACTTTCTGTCATGCAGTTCCTTCGTCTGCTCCTTATACCTAAAAGACTGTGCGTAGGCGTGATCTCTCAGCTCCTCTAACTCGTGCAACTGGTGGATACGAGTGCTCTCTGTGACGGACATATCAAAATTGACCTTCTGTAGGGCCCACGAAGCACGGTGCTCCAACTCAACAGGCATGTGGTAGGCCTTCCCATAAATAATCCGAAATGGTGTGGAACCGGTCTGAGTTTTGTAGGTTGTACGGAAGGCCCACAATGCATCATCCAACTTGTCGGACCAATCCTGACGATTCGAACCAACCGTTTTCTCAATAATGCGTTTGATCCCCCAATTACTCACTTCCACCTGCCCACTAGTCTGTGGGTGGTAGGCAGTCGCAAGACGATGGGTGAACCCATAGTATCGCAACGCCTTCTCCATCTGCACATTGCAGAAGTGAGTACCTCTATCACTGATCAACGCCTTCGGGACACCAAAACGAGCAAAAAGGCTCTTGAGAAAACGGAGTACAACTCGGGCATCATTCGTGGGTAAGGCCTTAGCCTCAACCCATTTCGAAACATAATCCATAGCCACGAGTATGTACTTGTTACCACGCGAAGATGGAAACGGTCCCATGAAATCAATGCCCCACACATCGAAAACCTCACAAACCTGAATAGCATTCTGGGGCATTCCATTTCGCGACGAGATGTTGCCGACACGCTGGCAATGATCATAACTCCTAACGAACGCGTGCGCATCCTTAAAAATTGAAGGCCAAGAAAAACCACAATCAAAGACCTTCTTCGCTGTCAAACTCGCACCGTGATGACCTCCTGTCGGTCCAACATGGCAATGGCTCAGAATCTATCATCCCTCCTTAATGTCAACGCACCTCCTGATCAACTGGTCAGCACCTATACGAAAAAGATACGGGTCATCCCAAAGGTAAAACTTAACATCAGCAACAAATTTCTTCTTTTGCTGGTAAGGCATCTTCGGGTAGTACCCGTCCGCAAGATAGTTCGCGAAGTCGGCGAACCATGGAAAACCCTCATCCTGAGCTGAAACAAACATGAGACTCTCTATTGCAAAGTGGTCATTAATCCTGACCCCCGGCTCTCCTAACTCAGCTCCCTCAAGACGTCAAAGATGATCGGCCGCCACATTCTCGGCCCCCTTTTTATCACGGATTTCAATGTCAAACTCTTGAAGCAACAGGATCCATCGGATAAGAGGTGGCTTAGCAAACTGTTTGCTGAAGAGATAACGAATGGCAGAATGATCCGTGTACATAATCGTCTTGGACAGAACTAGATAGGACCTGAATTATCGAACGCAAACACCACAGTTAAAAGCTCTTTCTCGGTGGTGGTGTAACTCTCATGTGCACCATTCAAGGTCCGGCTAGCATAGTAAATCGGATGGAAATGCTTATCCTTCCGCTGTCCAAGAACTACTCCGACTGCAAAGTCGCTCGCATCACACATCAACTCCAAAGGAAGCGGCCAGTCGGGAGCAATCATGATCGGGGCGTTAACGAGTTTGTATTTTAAAATATCAAACGCCTCGATACACTGCTCTGAAAACACAAACGGGGCATCCTTCTCCAGAAGTTTGGTCATGGGTCTCGTGATTTTAGAAAAATCTTTAATGAACCGACGGTAGAACCCAGCATGACCCAAGAAACACCGGATGGATCTCACAGAAGTAGGTGGGGGAAGATTAGAAATGGTCTCGACCTTCGCTCGGTAGACCTCTATCCCCGCACTCGAAATACGATGCCCCAAAACGATGCCCTCGCGTACCATGAAGTGACACTTCTCGCAGTTAAGTACTAGGTTGGTGTCAACGCACCAGGCCAACATCCTCTCAAGGTTGGAGAGACACTGATCAAAAGAGCTCCCAAATACAGAAAAATCGTCCATGAACACTTCCATGGAGTCCTAGATCATGTCATGAAATATAGCCACCATGCACCTCTGAAATGTGGCTGGGGCGTTACACAATCCGAACGGCATACGTCTATAAGCAAACATTCTGTATGGGCAGGTAAACGTGGTTTTCTCCTGGTCATCGGGAGCAATCAGAATCTGAAAGTACCCAGAGAAACCATCCAAAAAGCAGTAATATTGCTGACCTGCCAAACGCTCCAACATCTAATCAATGAAAGGTAAATGAAAGTGGTCTTTCCTTATGGCATCATTCAGTCTGCGGTAATCAATGCAGACTCTCCAACCAGTCAAGTCCTAGTGGGAATGAGCTCGTTCCTCTCATTGGTGACGAAAGTCATGCCACCCTTTATAGGAACCACTTGGACTGGACTAACCCATGAACTATCAGAAATGGGGAAAATGATCCCCGCATCAAGGAGTTTGATAATCTCCTTTTCCACCACCTCCTGCATCTTCGGATTAAGCCGCCGCTGCGGCTGAACGACAGTCCTATATTATCCTCCATGAGGATTTTATGAGCGAAGAACGAAGGGTTGATACCCTTAATGTAGATAATCTTCCATGCAATGGCCTCCTTGTGCTCTCTCAACACCCTCAACAACTCCTCTCTCTCGACCTCCGTCAAAGCAGATGCAATAATAACCGGTAACGTCCTCTCCTCGTCCAAAAATGCAACTCCAAATGGGCGGGCAAATCCTTAAGCTCTAAGGAAGGAGGGGGGCTCTCGACAGAAGGTCGGTCCATTGGATCGTCTCGTACGATCCCAGCAGACACTTCAGACTCAAGGGTATGTGACTCGCTGTCATCATCCGTTGACTGATTGGTCATGGCAACCATCTCAACCTCTGGAATCTCCCTATCGAGAATCTGAGTGTCGGAGGCAGATCCTTCACATATCTCACTGAAAAACTCCCCAACATGCTCCATGATGGTATCGATAAAGTACAAGGAGTCATCAACAGACTTGGGGTGTTTAAGTGACTGTCGAACGTCAAAGGTGACGTTCTCATCCCCAACTCTCAAAATCAACTTTCCCTCGCAGATGTCGATCAACGCCTGTGCAGTGGCAAGGAATGGTTGGCCTAAGATAAGCGATACACTGTCATCATCGTTCATGTCCAGAATGACAAAGTCCACCGGGAAGATGAACTTGTCTACACGAACAAGCATGTTCTTGACCACCCCTCGAGGGTATTTCACAGAACGATCAGCAAGCTGGATACTTATCCTGGTAGGCCTCGGTTCGCCTAAACCCAGCTTGCTGTACACGGAATATGGCATAAGATTAATACTGGCGCCGAGATCAGCCAGTGCATGAATCACCGTATCATCACTCAAGATGCAGGGAATCGTGAAACTCCTAGGATCGGGCATCTTCTCTGGTAACTTCCTCTGTAAGACAGCAGAATAACTAGCACTCAATGGGATGGAAACAACCTCAGCTAACTTGTCCTTATTTGAGAGAATATCCTTAAGGAACTTCGCATGTTTCGGCATCTGAGTTAGTGCCTCAAGGAATGGAATATTAAGGTGAAGTTGCTTCAAAAGATCAAGGAATTTGGAGTTCTGCTCCTAATCTTTATCTCTGCGGAGTCTCCCAGGGTATGGCACTCTAGGTTTGTAGACTCTCAGTGGCTCGCTCGGTAACTGCTGTCTCTCGGCCTGTGCTGAACTCCCTGGACTGCTCCTCTGATGCACCTGGGCCGGCGGAGACTCCATCTGAATCTCCTTATCCACCTGCTCTTCTCTATTAACAACTTCAAGCTCCTCGACAACTCCTCCTTTGGACCTCTGCTGAATCACAGGCTCATTTCGTGCCCCTGCACCGCTCCTCGTCGTTACAGCTTTCGCAAATCCCTTCGGGTTTTTCTCAGTATTACTCGGTAGCGTACCCTGCGTCCTCTCGTTCAATCGACTGGCTATCTCTCCCATCTGCCGCTCAAGACTCTGAATCGACACTCCTTGATTCCTCATGAATGACTCATGCTCGCGAAGCTTCTCCTGGGTCTCTTTATGACGGGAATCCTCTCGCGTCATAAGATGTGACAACATCTACGTCTGTTGCGCCATCATCTCCTCTAAAGTGGGCTTCTTCTCCCCACTGCTTGCTCCTTCACCCGCATCCTGGAATAGACTCTGACGCTGCTGAAAACCGGACTGATTGCCGCTCCTCCAGTTGGAGTTCTGATTGCCTCTCCATCCTGAATTATAAGAATTGAAAGAATTTGGATTTCGGTTTGGATTGCCTATAAAGTCTACGGCCTCCTCCTGCGTACTGACTGGGCACTGAACGGTATCATACCCTCCTCTGCATATCTTGCACAACTTGCTCTTCGTCTACAAATCCTTCACAATCTTCACCAACGCCTCGACATGTGCCGTAAGTGCGGTGTTCGTGTCCACCGAATGCATGCCGCATGATATGGAATCAACGGTCTTACCACCTCTAGCGGGTGGTCGCTGGTATCCACTCATAGCTAACCCGTTAAACAAAGCGATACACTCATCCGGGTCCTTCGTCGTCAACAGATTTCCTCCCGCCGCCGTGTCAAGCATGTTCTGCGTCGCGTAGGTCACCCCATTATAAAACTTCTCGATAACCGTCCATTCTTACAAGCCGTGGTTCGGGCACAACGCTAACAAATTTTTAAAAGGCTCCCATGCCTTATAGAAACTCTCAGTGTCCTCCATCTGAAAAGAATAAATCTAGTTACGCAAACTAGAGGCCTTAGCCGGAGGATCGTATTTCTCAAGAAATTGGGTCTGCATGGCAGCCCAAGTAGCTATATAGCCCTGTGGGAGGGACTCGAGCCACAGACTCGCATGACCAACGAGTGAAAATGGAAAGACGCGGAGCTTAACGGCGTCTTCAGATACGACGGCAAGATGGAAAGTGTCGCAGATACGCACGATGCGAGTGAGATGAGAATGCGGGTTCTCGTGAAGTAACCCATTAAACTGAGCAGAATGAGAAATGGTATTCAGAATGTTTGACGGAATCTGCTAGTTTGTAGTAACTCCAATAGCGGGTGGTGCGATGCTGGATCTCGCGCCAGCATTGGCCGGACGGGCTCGGTCTGTAACTGTCCTCCTCGGTTCGGCCATAATCCTATCCCTATCGTCGAAGTCAGAAATCATAGGAGAAGAGGATCGACTACCAACGGATGAAGAAGTGGGCGATGGTGGAACGGTGCGATGTCTCTCACGAAACTCTCTCTGGCTCAGGAAATCCTTCAGTGTCGGGTGGTCCACGAGATCGAGTATGTCGCATACAACTATAAAAAGAAATAAAATTAGCTAAACTATTCTAACAAATAAGCAAAACAAAACAAAAATAATTACAAGTAGCACACAAGGTAAATCCTAACTCGAGTCGCTCTCAAAACGCCTAAAAACAGTGTCCCCGGCCACGGCGCCAAAAACTTGATGTGCGTCGGATATATCTAGAAGAATGACCCTCACAACTAAGCTTTAAATTTAAACGAAAATTCTAAAACCACACACAACCGGCAAGTGTACCGATCGCAAGTAGTATAGACCTAGGAAGTCCGAGTATCGAACACAAGGACACGCAAGGACACTAATGATCACTAACCCTAGACAAGACCTACCTAAGAATAATATTTAATTGAGTTTAATTTTGGTTTTTCTTTTTATAAAATAATTTAACTGGACTAACTAGACTGACTGACAAAAGTTACCAAAAATAGAAAACTTAACGACAAACTAACTGTGTTAACATAGGATGGAGAAAAACGTCTACCTAGGTCTGAATCAAACTGTAGGTCTAACAAGCAAATGGATTGGATGACATCAAGACACCGGTTCCTAAAAATGACACGACTAAGGATCGCTCAGGCTCACTGGATCACCTCTCGGTCTCACTCAACAAACCTTAACTACTCTTAATATGCTAAAACGACCAGACTAGAAAATAATTGTTAACGTGTTTTAATGATGACTCACCTCTCGGTCTCACCAACACTCGACCCTAATGGTAATGAATACTACACAACCAAGGATAGAGGAACACTTTAACTTAAACCAAATAGATCAACTAGTCGCTCAAAACACCTAAACCGGACAAGAAACGAACTCGCTCTTGCGCAATTCTAATGCTAGCACGCAAAGGCAATGAGACAACCCTAACTTTTTATCACCTCCCGGTCTCTAAAAAGGTGCCTAACCGCTGTACTTTAACCAGAAATTCATGCAACAAAACCCTACGGTTGTACCTACCACAAACAAACCCTAAACACAAAGTCTAGAATCAAACAAGCACCGATCAATCAATACAAAACTAATCAACCAACGCAAGGAGTTTAAGCAATGAATTAACAAAATTTACAGCCCTTAAACACAACCTATTTCATGTCTAATTCAAACTTTACAATAACAATTCAAGTCTATCAATCAAACAATCCAATAAACTCATCAAACTCTAACAATAATCATCATTCCTAGGTAGAACCAACAAGTTTAGCCTCTAATCATATTTGGACAGCCATGAATACTCAATAAACACATCAATTAACTCATACCAATCATCTTAATAATCACCCAATGATCAACAATAATCATAAACAATTCAATATCTCAAGAAATTGCAAAACAAATTAACAATTTAACAAGAGAATTAAAGTTGATGAACAATGAAATAATTGAAAGGATATGGAGTGATTCGGGGCTGCTCTTGGCTGCAGAAACTGATGATGAATGATCCAGAGGCTTTTTCTTGACTCCTTCTTCCTTCCTTAGCCGCCACACAATCAAAACCCTAGCCACACAAGACCTTTTTCTTTTCTTTCTTCCTTGCTAAAATTTCCAATCGGACTAGGGGGCTTGCGATCGGACTGCTTCTTGTCCACAAAATAATAATAATGATGTATGATGCTGTTTTGACTTCTGTTCCAAGTCTCACAAAAAACAAAAGAACAAATCTTAATTGGAAGCTTCTTTTCCTTAAATCCTACCGTGAAAGTCAACAAGAGTTGTTGCGGCTGCCTGTCCGATCGGAAAATGTGACAAGGGACTAGGGTTTTTTTTTTTTTTCTATTATAATATAAAGTAGGGCTTGGGCTTGTCTAATATGCATATGGGCTGGGCTTTGAGTTGTTTCTTGAAATCGTATGAGTAAAAGGCCCTTAAGCTCCTCGAGAAGTCCGGTTTTTCTTCCTTTAACCTGTAACCTACAAGATAGATAAAACTATGTAAAAACTAGATAAAATAAGTTAAACGAATTTTTTATTCTTTTCGCGCTATGCGATATCTGGAAAAGTTTTGTGGTCACCGCGTTACAGGACAGGTTCTTAGTTGACTCATCGCGATATGTGACATGATCGCTATGCAGACGTGACACGTTTCCTGCCACGTGGCATAGCTAGGGTTGACTCAGTAACCCTATTAGTATGTCGCGGAACGCGATGCTTGTTTCTTAGATCCATCGCAATAAGCGGTGAGACCAAATTTTTTCTATAAATAAGGGGAGCCTGGACAGTTTCATCCCAAACTAAATCACTCGACATCTCTCTCATTTGGTCTTAAGTGATAGTATTATATCTCAAGTAACCGTAACGATACCCTAGTCCAATTGAAAGAAGCTTAGTACACAAATCCAGCTCTGCCTAAAGAAGGTAAGACTTTGTGTCATCGTGTGAAGTTTTTATCTCGGGATTATCGTTACGATTATCTGTTTATACTAATATTGATATACTACATTGTGTTAATCTAGGTGCTTAATTACTAGGAAGATCATAAACACTAAACTTTCAAGGTGAGATATTCGAGTTTTTGTACAACTCACATTTTTGTGAGACAACTGTTTTTCTAATATTGTCATGATGATATTTTAAATTTATTAAACTCATTACAGATAGTCCAAATGCTTTCAAAAGTTTTAATTACGTTACAGTGATTAAGTCACTGTAGACTTACGGGATGGTAACTACTGGTATTGTGGGGCTTTGTATACAAGAATCACCTAATGCGTTGTTACACGTTACTTATGGACAAGTGTTAGCCAATAAGTAATTTGACCACAGTCACAAATTCGATCGAGTGACAAGTACTTTTCGGTAATTTGTAAGTAGGAAAATGTAAAAGCATCTTAATGTTGTAATTGTAAAGACGTGTTATTTACAAATGAATGTACTCACCAGTATTTCCTGCTGACCAAATAATTTTAAACATGTTTTAGGTGACTTGTTAGAGACACAGGAATGATGCTTGTGAGCCTTTCAGCTTAAATAAGTGGTTTGTCACCAGAATAAAAACTTTGTTTTGTAAATTAGGGTTTAACCCTATACAACTTATGTTTGTATAAATGTGGATTTTATTTTCTCATTTTGAAATAAAAAATCATTATGTTTTACACTCCGATAATTTTTCCTAACTACGATTCTGATGAATTATTTCACTGCCAAATATTTTAGTTATAAATACCGCTACCACCGGTCGTGTTCACGACTCCCCTCTCGGGGTATATGGTCGGGGGCTATGACAAATATAGTGGTATCAGAGCCACTGGTTTAAAAAATATAGGTACTTTGATAATACCTAGTCTTAAACATAAGAGTTAGGAAATAAATGTATTAACCTTTGTGTTAAGCATATGGATAAGATTCTAACCATGGTATTTTGATAATACCTAGTCTTAAACATAAGAGTTAGGAAATAAATGTATTAACCTTTGTGTTAAGCATATGGATAAGATTCTAACCATGGTATTTTGATAATACCTAATCTTAAACATAAGAATTAGGAAATAAATGTATTAACCTTTGCGTTAACCATATTCTAACCACACATTAATATAAATATATGTTTACTTTTGTGGAGTTCATTGTTTTTATTGCTTTTGATTAACAACATAAGTAACTTAGTAGAAGCGTTTCAAAACATATCTGTCACCCAAAACATATCCCTACAGGTGGAGACAAAGGAAGTACAAGTGAACCAATTTTGTTTCATTCCCAATCAATGGTAAACCCAAAACCAAGAAAAAGAAGATACAAGGATTGGCAAAGAGGAAGAACAGGAAAAAGAGAAAAGAAAATTATTACCACAGAAGTAACACCACAATCAGAACCACAACCGCAGCCACCTCAGCCGTAGGCAACTGCATAGATATCGTTATGGGATTGGCTAGATAGATGTCTAACTGAATTTGAAATATTTCAAACAATGATAATGATATCGATGCAGGAACCTACATTAACCCGACCAAACCAGCCCAAACCAGGAAAATATAGTTCTCCCCGATGACCTAATAACCTATGCCTAAGCCGAAGAATGGTGGACAAATGACTGGCAATTTCACACTATGATAAGTAATGCGTACGCACCATTCCAGGCAGAAACCTCCAACTATCCCAATATAACAACAGAAAACATGGCGGAGCTACGCCAATACGGGGCAGAATTGGTGGACATGGGCCTTCGATTGCCAGAAATTGGGGAAAACCTCATCTGGAAATATTATGACCGTGAACCCTACTATGAAGACCCACTAACAAATTTTATATATATATGTTCCGTTATCGTATTTTCTTTCTTGTAAAAAACATGATGTGTAGAATATATTATATGTAAATTATAATGATGCATATAAATATAAATAAAGTAAATGTTGCAATGATCGATAACTTTAACATATTCTGTGAGTATGAGTTGTTAGTATCTTGCCTACTTTATTATTTAATTGCGATATTAATATTATTTCCTTGTTTATAATTTAGATGTCGAATGAAGTTCAAACTAACCAGTCAAATCATCACAATTTGGAAAATCCTAATCATGAAAATTTCAATCATGAAAACTCTCTGAATATGAATGCTATTGAAAATAGGATATCTCAAAGAATTGCTGATGCAGTGTAACATCCTGAAAAATCCCATATTAATTTTAGGCCAAAGATGTCAATTTTGAAAGATGAGGAATCAAAAATATTCTCAAGACAAGTAATGGGATAATGAGATAAGAAAAATAAAAACACCCTATATTGAAGAAATAAGAAAGTTAATCCCACATGGAAAAGAAGAAAATGGAATCGTTCCACATGGGGGTATAAATAGGAAAGAGAAATTCCTCCCACATTGGAAAATTATAAAACTTGGGAACTCTTTATAAGGAAGAGAGTTTCCATAGTAATATTCCTATATGCTATGGGCATGGGCAATGGGCGCAATGTGGCTCTTTGCTGGCGTACTTTGCACTTTGCACGCTCGCATCGCCGTAAGCCGCCTTAGTATTTCTGGAAAACGAAAGCACAACCAAGCCGTGACAAGTTACCAAATACAAGGGACCCAAAGTGAAAATTTTATTCCAAGAACCCATCACGCTAAGCGATGAGCCCAGAACAAGGCCATCGCGATACGCGATGGACCGTTAAGACTTAGCGACACGTGTCGCAACGGGGTGACACATGGAAGACCTTAGGGCTGAGTCAGTGATGTAACACAAAGTGTACATCTTATTACACCAAATTTTCTTCATATTTTAGCCGGACTCCATGCAAATTCATTGTTTTTGGTACTTATTTGAGTTATTTGTGAATTTGCAGGTCCGGACGCCCGCCCGACAAAGAAATCAGCAATCTGCCGACCCCGCACGACAACGCAAGATCTTGCACGATCGTGCTTCCTGGAGATGCAAGCCAGTGCCGCAAAAATTCAAAAGTGCACGACCGTGCATGGTCGTGCGGGTGCCCGTGCATGACCTGCACGGCCGTGCGGGCCCATGCCGGTGACCGTGCCAGAACAGAGAAGTCTGACCTTTTGGTCAGACTAAAGCAGGGTGTTGACTTTCCACTTATATGCACGACCGTGCATGCCCGTGCATGAGCCCGTGCCAGACGTCCAGAAAGCTTAAATACACCTCCACTACTCCCATTTCAGGTGTGGAGCCTTAGGGGAATTCTCTAAATTTCTGGAAAATTATTGTGTGTTTGTTAGAGAGAATTCAAAGCTTCTATCTTGTATGATCATCCTTGCAAGTAGCATTCATCATTCATCTTATTTTGCAATCTTTTGTTCTTGACAATGATTTGTAAGATTACTTTGAGTTTGTTTGTTGTATCAAGCCTTATGGGCTAATACTTTTACTACTTTGATTATGTTGAAACTTCTACTTATGTGATATTTTATCTATGCATGATTTTGGCAAGTTGGTGTTCTTCAAGTTTATAACATGTTCTTGAATAGAGTTTGATGGTTGAATGCTTGTTTTAATTCCTAGTCTTGTTAATTTGATAAATGTTTAACCATAATATGATGGAAAACTATGTGTTGAGCATTTGTTTTTGAACTTAGTTTGTGTATGCATACTTTGTTTATATCATTAAGTTAGGAATGACTAGTGGAAATTAACTTGGTTATGAATTTTAACAAGCATGAAACCTATCACTTGATATTGGAAAATTGTATGGTGATAATATGATTCTTTGAGTTGGTTAATATTTGCTAGGGATTAAGGCCATAATTCTTGGTTCATATTTTACTAATTAAAAGTTTCAAGTGTTTAACTAGTATTCTTGAACTTGTCTATTTTACATGATTTTAGGTGGTTAGTTTGTTGTTTTCATTCTAGCTTTCCTTTGATTATGAGATTAGGTAGTTTTTGCAAACTTACTAATCTAAGGTTATTAACTTGTTGAAAACCCATCATGTTGTTTTGTTGCTAGTATTAGGTTACATTGGTTGGAATTTGATGTTGGTGCTTAATACATGATGTTTGTCATTATCATTGCTATTTTGTCACTAAGTTGAGTGGATGCATAGTCTAAGTAGTCTTGTTTGGATTGACTGTTAGTTGCATTTTATTTGCTTTGTTATTGTTATATGCTAGCTTAGTTACTTGAAAATTATTTGGATTATTTGTTTGGTTAAATTAATTAGGAAGATTAAGTATCAAAAGTTAGCCGTGTCCATGGATTAACACTCGGTTCTTACCGATACTTTGCTACAAACGATAGGTACACTTGCCTTTCGTGTGTGGTTTGGTTGTTGGTGAAAACCATTTTTAAAACCTGATTTGTGTGAAAATTTTATTCAAATTTTATATATATATTCGCATACGTCAAGTTTTTGGCGCCGTTGCCAGGGATACGGCGTTTTACTTTTGAAAACGATACGAGTAATTGATTTGCCTTGTTGATATTTTTGTTTTATGTTATTTTAGTCTATTTCATTTTTATTCATCTTATTTTATTTTATTAGTTATATTTTTAGGTAGTTTTTCGTTTCTTTTTCGTTTCCATTCCGCGTTTCTTTCGGGTGATGCATGTCCACCACACCCGGTCTTGATCTTGTTTTCCCCTTTTCTGAACCCGAGTGACATCTTCGAGAAGGTTTGAGGAGGAGAGCACGAGAAATTGCCGAGGTCATTCAAAACGAAGTTGTGTAGGATGACGCGAATCTCGAGGTTGAAGAAATGGCAGATCCGAACAATCAAGGTCGCATGGATGACTTCACCACGCCGTCCCTCGATGGCTATGGCAGCGGTGTCACGGAGCCCGAGATTACCGTGAGTTTCGAGATCAAGTTGAGTATTATTCATATGGTCGAAAATGCCATCTCTTTCCATGGCCTCTCGAACGAGGACCCTCACTCTCATGTTGCGCATTTCCTTCGATTATGTGCGACATTCAAGATCCAGGGGTGTACGGACGATGCCTTGAGACTCTGACTTTTTCCGTTCTCACTTCTCGGGACTGCCTTGGAGTGGTTAGAGGCACTCCCTTCTGGTTCCATCACCACTTGCAACCAATTGGTTGAGCAGTTCTTCTTCAATACTTCCCACCCGATAAAACTGCAAGATACCGGGCAAAAATCACTGGTTTTCGTGTTGATGATGATGAGTCACTTCATGCTGCATGGGAGATGTTTAAGGGCTTGTTAAGAAAATGCCCTCATCACAGTTTGAGTCACGGTCTTCAGTGTCTTACGTTCTTTGATGCTTTATCCGGAGCACAGAAGCAGGCCGTTGATCAGGTTGCGGGAGGAGATTTCGGTAGGTGTACTCCCAACGAGGCGTTGGATGTCTTGGAGCGAGCTGCTAAGAAGAGTTTTGCATATAATCCACCTCGAAGTATTCCTTCCACTAAGGGCGTTCTTCTTGTCGATTCTAATACCCTTGTTTCCGCTCAGTTAGAAGCCTTAACCAAAAGATTTGACCAGATGCAATCCGATCTGGCTAAGTCTAGCTCTCGTTGTGGGGTGTGTGATGGGAAACACCAGACCAGTCAGTGCCAGCAGGCCATGGTGGTGGAGGATGTTGACTTTGTGGGCCGCCAAAACAATGCCTACAGCAACCCCTATAACCCGGGATGGAGAAACCACCCAAATTTCAGCTGGAAAGATAATGTTGGCTCTCAAAATCAAAAGCCAACGGGGTTTGACCGAAATCCAAATTACCAGAATCAACCCCATAACCAATCTTACCAGCAAAAGCCTCAATTTCAGGGTTCCAGCAGTAGTGGTCAGTCTAGAGGTGGGTCTAGTGTTGAAAATCTTTTGACTCAGCTTTTGGCTAAAACCGAGACCTCAAACAAACTGGCTGAACAGAGGAACCTGAAGATTGATGAGACTCTCCAGAGACACGATCTCGAGTTGAGGAATCAGAAAGCGTCCATCCAGACCATTGAGAATCAGGTTGGACAGATTGCTCAGCTCCTCTCTGCGAGACCACAGGGTAGCCTTCCGAGTAACACTGAAATTAATCCGAATGCCGAGGCTAAGGCGATTACCTTGAGGAGTGGTAGATCCACCATTCCTGTTGATGCATCGGTTTCCACACCAAACCCGATTGCCGAATGAGATTAAGACTGAGACTCCTGGTAAGGTGCACCCGAGGGTAACCCCAGAAAGTACCGCACAAACCAGTGAGCCAGTCAGGACTTATGTTCCTCTCATTCCATACCCAGGCCGTTTGAAGAAGCAGAAGATGGAAGAGCAGTACGGGAAATTCTTAGAACTTTTTAAGCAGCTTCACATTAATCTTCCGTTTCTCGATGCGTTGAAAGAAATGCCTAAGTATGCTAAGTTTCTGAAAGAGGTCCTCTCGAATAAGAAGAAATTAGAGGAGCTTTCTTGTGTGACTTTGAATAAGGAGTGTTCAGCGGTCCTTCAGAATAAACTGCCCAAAAAAATGACCGATCCGGGCTGTTTTACCATTCCATGTTTGATCGGTAGTTTGTCGGTTAGTAACGCTTTAGCCAACCTAGGTGCTAGCATTAACTTGATGCCTTATTCTATTTTTGCAAAGCTAGACCTGGGTGAGCCTAAGCCTACTCGCATTAGCATTCAGCTTGCCGACCGCTCAGTGAAATACCCGAGGGGTATAGCTGAGAATATGCTTATGAAAATCGACAAACTTGTGTTTCCTGTTGACTTTGTGATCTTGGACATGGATGAGGATAAAAATGTACCACTCATCCTAGGTCGACCTTTCTTAGCCACTGCTAGAGCTCTCATTGATGTCTGCACCGGAAGACTCACTCTTAGAGTTGGAGACGAGGAGGTGACCTTTGATATTGGGAGATACATGCGCCACCCACATGATCATGATGACATGCTCTACATTGATACTGTCGATTCTTGCATTTGTGAGCACATACAGGACACGTGTGAGGAGTACTCTTTGGATACTCAGTTGTGTGTTGGAGGGATTTCTGACTTGGTCAGTGAACCTCTATTTGAGGAGTTGGTCTGTGGTGTGGATCACGAGCCTCCTGAGTATTTAGAGAGGATTGAGGATGTTGATCGCGTTGCCGAGCCTAAGGCAAAACCTTCTGTTGTGGACCCACCATCTATTGAGCTTAAGGAGCTCCAGTCCCATTTGGAGTATGCCTTCTTAGAGGATGGGTCCCGCCTTCCTGTTATCATTTCTGCTAGTTTGTCGAGCGAGGAGAAGGTGAAGTTGCTCGCGGTTCTGAAGAGGCATAAGCACGCGATCGCCTGGAAGATCATGGATATAAAAGGGATCAGCCCATCCTTTTGTACCCATAAGATCTTGATGGAAGAGGAGTACAAACCCGTGGTGCAGCACCAATGGCGTCTCAACCCTAATATGCAAGACGTTGTGAAGAAAGAGGTCATCAAGCTTCTCGATGCTGGATTGATTTATCCGATCTCTGATACCCCATGGGTGAGCCCGGTGCAGGTCGTCCCAAAAAAGGGCGGTATGACGGTTGTTGTGAATGAGAAGAACGAGTTGATTCCTACGCGTACCGTCACGGGATGTAGAGTTTGCATTGACTACCGCAAACTCAACGATGCCACGAGGAAAGACCATTATCCACTCCCCTTCATTGACCAGATGTTAGAGCGACTGTTGGGAAAGATGTACTATTACTTTCTTGACGGTTTCTTGGGATACTTTCAGATCCCCATCTCTCCTGAGGATCAGGAGAAGACGACATTCACATGTCCCTATGGCACATTCGCCTACCGGCGGATGCCCTTTGGACTGTGTAATGCCCCAGCCACGTTTCAGAGATGCATGGTGGCGATTTTTCAAGACATGATCGAGGACTCCATGGAGGTTTTTATGGACGATTTTCTGTGTTCGGGAGTTCTTTTGATCATTGTTTGAGAAATTTGGAGAGAATGTTGGCTCGTTGTGAGGAGGCCAACCTTGTTCTTAATTGGGAGAAATGCCACTTCATGGTGAAGGAGGGCATTGTGCTAGGGCATAAGATTTCACAGGCGGGGCTTGAGGTTGATCGAGCCAAAATTGATACCATTTCGAAGCTTCCGCCACCCAATTCGGTGAAGTCTATTAGGAGTTTTCTCGGTCACGCGGGATTTTATTGGCGATTCATAAAGGACTTTTTCCAAATCGCCCGCCCGATGACGAAACTCCTTGAGAAAGATGCCCCGTTTTTTTTCTCCTCCGAATGTCTTCGGGCGTTCGAGCTTCTGAAGGAGAAATTGGTGAATGCCCCTATCATGGTTGCCCCCGACTGGTCCTTACCTTTCGAGTTGGTGTGTGATGCTAGTGACTTTGCAGTCGGGGCTGTCTAAGGTCAAATGCGGGATAAGCATTTTCATCCGATTTATTATGCGAGCAGGACACTGAATGATGCGCAGGAGCACTACACGACCACTGAAAAGGAGCTCCTTGCTGTTTTCTTCGCATTCGATAAATTTCGATCTTATCTCGTCATTTCTAAGACCATTGTGTTCATGGATCATGCAGCCCTTCGCTATCTGTTCAGCAAACAAGATGCGAAGCCGAGACTTATTCGATGGATTTTGTTGCTGCAGGAGTTTGACATTGAGATCCGTGACAAAAAGATGAGGATCATCCTTGGTTCGATGACATTGCGAATTTTCTTGCTAGTGGGATCGTACTTAAGGGTCTGACTCACCAGAAAAAGAAGAAATTCTTTTCTGATGTGAAGCATTATTTTTGGGAGGATCCTTACTTGTTTCGTGTTGGTGCCGATCAGCTCGTGCGAAGGGGTGTGTATGGTGACGAGGCTCGAAAGATCTTGAAACACTGCCACGAGGGCCCGACCGGAGGACATCATGGAGCCACATCCACGGCGAAGAAGGTCTTTGACGCCGGTTTTTTCTGGCCAACCATCTTTCGTGATGCTCATGATATGATGCAGTCTTGTGATGCTTGCCAGAGGGCGAGCAACATCTCATCACGAGATGAGACGCCCCAGCGACCGATTCAGGTCTGCGAGGTTTTTGATGTCTGGGGTATCGACTTCATGGGACCTTTCCCGACTTCTTTCAGCTACCGTTACATCCTAGTGGTCGTTGATTATGTTTCAAAATGGGCCGAGGCGCAAGCCTTGCCCACAAATGATGCTAGGTCGGTGGTGAAATTCTTGAAGAAGTTGTTCTCCCGTTTTGGTGCCTCCAAAGCACTGATTAGTGACCGAGGGACACATTTTTGTAATGCCCAGCTGGAAAAGGCATTGTCCCGGTATGGTGTCCATCATCGCTTCTCTACACCATATCACCCGCAGACGAGTGGGGCAGGTTGAGGTCACGAATCGGGGCATCAAGAGGATCTTGGAGAAAACGATTAGTCAGAACCGTAAGGATTGGTCCGAGAAATTGGATGACGCACTGTGGGCTTTCCGTACCGCCTACAAAACACCGATTGGTACGACACCGTTTAAATTGGTGTACGGGAAAGCGTGTCATCTCCCTGTTGAACTTGAGCATAAGGCATATTGGGCATTGAAAAGTGCAAATCTTGATCTTGCATGCGCGGATAAAAACAGGATGGGTTAGTTGCATGAGCTTGGGTAGTTGAGAGGCCAAGCTTATGAGAATTCACGGATTTACAAGGAGAGGATCAAAAAGCTTCATGACGCCCGGTTGAAGGACCACAAACAATTCCAAGCGGGCGATCGTGTTTTGCTTTATAATTCTCGCCTTCGTTTATTCCCCGGGAAGTTGAAATCCCGATGGTCCAGCCCCTTTAGTGTGAGACAGGTATTTAACTACGGTACCGTTGCGATTGGCCATGAGGATGGATGCATCTTCAAGGTGAACGGTCACCGTTTGAAACACTATTTGGGTGAGCCGGTCGAGACTGTTTTGGAGGTCGTCGATCTAGTGTGGGGAGTGTGAGTCTAGCTATCGACTCCGTAAAAATTTAGCATGTTTAGTAACTTTGTAGTTTTTTGTTTGTTTGTTTTGTTCTTGTTTATTTTTGAAGAGTTAAGCTATCTTTGTTTCTTTCCGGTTCCGTTCTTTAAGCGAGAAATTATGGGTTAGGGCTCATGATGGTCAAAATCGGGAACCATTTTGGTTTGGAATTGAGTGGAACACTGCTAAATTGGCAGAATGAGAATTGGTAGGCCAAAACGACTACGCATAGGATCGTGCACGACCCTGCACCGTCATACAGATTCGTCTCGGGAACCGTGCAGACGGTTTTTATCAGATTTTATCCCTTGCCTACCCTATTTTCATCCATTCCACTCTCCCCACAGCCGTTTTTGACCCCCTAACCCCCAAATCTCTTGTTCTTTACTGGATTTTCACACTAAAGGTATGTTTAATCTTCCTTTCCAGCTTCCATTTCCTTATTGTTATTGATTCTAGGGTTTGTTCATGAGGAATTTGGGGTTTTTCCAATCCTATCACTTTTGGGTCGGATTTCCCTAATTCCTTGTTGTTTTGGTTAGTTTTAGGGTTGTATTTGGCTATTTTGGGCTTGATTGCGTTGGATTTGGTCGATTGGGTTGTTTACCAACAGCAGACCGCCGTCTGCACTGTTTCTGCAGACCATGCACGGTCGCCGGCATGGTCCGGCACGGCCGTGCGTAGTGGTTTTCTCGCTGGAAATCTGTTGGCCTGATCTGGACAGTTTGCCGAGTTGCACGGTCGCCGGCACGGTCGTTGGCACGACCCCACACGGCCGTGCACTGTCAATTTTCTGGCCAGAATTCCCTAGTTGACCAGTCTGTTTTCTTAAGCCCCTGTGCATGGTCCTGTCAGTTCGCACTGCCTTTCACTGCTTTTGGCATGACCATGCCAAAGAGTCAGTCAACCCGTTTCTCTTTTGTCTATTTTTTCTAATTCATCTCTTGTTTGACAGATGTCGGGTCACAGGCACCCGTTCTGCTGGTTTCCTGGGGATGATACCAGGAGCAGCGACGCTCGTGATCGCTTCGCTGAATTATGGCCGAGGAGGAGTAAATTCGTAATGGGACGTGTCCTGTGCTACGAGATGCTTGAACGCATAAACCAACGCGAGCGTTTTGATGCACTCCTCACAGAACCGTGGAAGCACCTTCCCTTTATTCATCGGCCCGTCTTTCTCAAACTTACCTTGGAGTTTTTATCTTCTTTCTTTATGGACACCCTGATTTTGGATCCTCATGACAGCAATAATGGGGTCCGGTTTCGGTTGGGGGGGAAGTGGTATACATGGTCGCTCGCCACCCTGGCTAGCACCATGGGTCTGTATACCGATGTGGAGATTGAGACTGAGCTGTTTGACGGGTTGAGAGATTTCCCGAGTTCGGAGGAGAGGCACGCTTTTTAGATGTCGGTTACCGGAGAACCGCATGACGGCTGTTCGTCAAAGGCCACATTGCTGTTAGACCCCTTACACCGCCTACTGCATCATTGTGTTCTTTATTGCATTGGGGCCCACGATGATAGTGTGGGCAATGTCATGACCCGGGATCTTTTTCATTTATACTGCATTATTGACGGGCATGATTGTAATCTTGGGTTTAGTGTGGCCGAATGTTTCAACCGAGCGGGTGGGTCCACTTCTAGTAGTTCCATTTGTGCTGGGATGCTCATCACTGAGCTCGCCCACCGACTTGGGGTTATAGACTTACCGGCTGCTCGGAATTTGACGAGGATGGGCGAGGGGATTCTCATGGGCATAACTCGACTCCGGGCAATGAGGATTGTGAGGGTGGAAGGGAACCGGACCAGGTTGGTTGACAGGCGGGGTCGCATTTGGGACCCGCTACCCCCTGCTGACGATGACATGCAGGGTCAGGAGGAGCCACAGCCAGGTCCGATACCGCTGGATTACGAACATCTATGCCAGAGCTTTGACCAGTTCAACCTCAACCAGGAGCAGTTCCAGTTCGCCTAGCAGCAGTTTCGAGCAGAGCAGATCGATCAGCAGGGTCTGCTTGACTACACGGCTGATTACACCCGTCGTGGATTTGAGTGGATGTTCGCCTATGGCCAGGCCCACGCGAGCCACAGTGGCTTCACGATCCCGGCTACACCATCTTGGTCGTACGGCGCTTCTTCATCAAGTCAGCCCGCGGGCATGCAGCCACAACCTTTTGGCGCACAGTTTTCACAGCCTGGCCCGTCGTCCACCCCTTATTCTGACCCTTTCCAGAGCCCTGTTGAGCAGCCTGGCCAGTTCACCATGCTCACTGATCCGTATGGTGCTTCCCTGTTCGCGAACCGAGACCTGGAGCCTACTGGCTCAGTTTTCGATGACATGACTGATGATTAGCAGTTTCTTTTCATTTGTGTTTTCTAGACTTTGGTAGTTCTCATTGTATTTTGTAGACTCTTTCCCTTTTGGGTTTATGATGAATGCTTTCTTTGGATGTGTTTTGGAAGTTGTTTGATATGGCTTGTTTTGTCTTGCTCTATTGCAGGTGCATATTGTGGATGTTTATTTGCACGGATGGCGTTGCTGGGTCTTCCCTATTGACCCTCCCAGGTCTATAGTCTGGCAGTTTTGCATTTTTCAGGGGAGTTTTCTGTTCTCTCTTTTGCACTTACTTTTATAGTTTTTGGTTGTACAACGAGGGCGTTGCACAATTTAAGTGTGGGGAGGGAATTTTACGAATTCTGTTTGTCCAAACTTAATTTTTTTGCGAAACTCCTAATTTTTGTAGCAAATAATAACCACTAAGCAATTTTAATTCAAATTTAATTATTTTGTCAAAGCACAAATCTTTAAGACATTCAAGCCAAAAATCTTTAAAAGACATACCTTTAAGCATGACAAACATATTCACATTCTTACCTTGCAAAAGTTACCCATTCCGCCCGTTTCCGTGAGTTGGCCTCATCAGATTTTTTCTCATGTTTTTGCGGGCAATTGAGTGAGCCGGGTGATTATCGTAAGGTAGAACTTGTTTTTGGGATTGCATTTTAAAACCATATATATATATATATATATATATATACATGGCATAAACCATTGAGGAATTTAGGATAAACCCTTTGTCTAGCCATTTTTCCACTTATATTTTCCTTACACACATTATCCGCTTAGTAGCCCATGTTTGGCCTTTTCCCGTGTTTTTATGATTTCAACCTATTTTTATCGCCACTTAGCCATATAGCCTTTTATTTTTTTACCCATTTTTGGTTAGAAATCCGGTTAGGCTAAGTTAGTCATTTTTTGTATTTCATTTTTGTTGTATTTTTATTCACTTGAGAACTTTAGAAGCACAATGTTTTCTCCCAAGGTGAAAAGTTTGTATGTAAATATTTATTACTTATAAGAAAAAAAAAACTTTGGAAGAAAAGAAGAGAAGTTATAAAGATAGTTCATCATATATTAGGTGAAACTTGATTTCAAAGAGCAATTTTTGGTTCGTTAGCTCTCGGCCCATTTAAACCATTTGGTTTAGTTAGTTAGATTTCATTTTGTAGCTAACTTAATTCCGGATTTTCTAGCCGTTTAGCCACTTTTCCCAAAAATTCCTCACCCTAACCCTAAGCCAGGTTACAACCCTCGAGTACTCGTGTTTTATGCCATGTATGTGTCGGTTTAATTTGACCCTTAAACAAGCCTATGCCTTGCTTAGTCATCGTCTTGGCATAGAGTGTTCTCAACATGCACTATTACACGCATGATCACTAAATATAGCTGAGTGTATGAGTGAACATTGTGAGGTTTGCAAGGTAGGAATGTGACGACAAATTTTAATGCTCTCTAGATTATGTCTTAATTCTTATTAGGCTTGTTTGGACATATATACAATGCTTGCTTGATCCATTAAAGAATCGAATGATTATTGCTTGCGGGTTATTATTGCTATTTTAGATTTGGTTTTTTTTGCTTGAGGACAAGCAAAGTTCAAGTGTGGGGATGTTTAATGTAACACAAAGTGTACATCCTATTACACCAAATTTTCCTCATATTTTAGCCGAACTCCATGCAAATTCATTGTTTTTGGTACTTATTTGAGTTATTTGTGAATTTGCAGGTCCGGGCGCCCGCCCGACAAAGAAATCAGCAATCTGCCGACCCCGCACGACCACGCAAGATCTTGCACGACCGTGTTTCCCGGAGATGCAACCCAGTGCTGCAAAAATTCAAAATTGCACGACCGTGCATGGTCGTGTGTGTGCCCGTGCATGACCTGCACGGCCGTGCGGGCCCGTGCCGGTGACCGTGCTAGAACAGAGAAGTCTGACCTTTTGGTCAGACTAAAGCAGGGTGTTGACTTTCCACTTATATGCACGACCGTGCATGCCTGTGCCAGACGTCCAGAAAACTTAAATACACCTCCACTACTACCATTTCAGGTGTGGAGCCTTAGGGGAATTCTCTAAATTGCTGGAAAATTATTATGTGTTTGTTAGAGAGAATTCAAGGCTTCCATCTTATATGATCATCCTTGCAAGTAGCATTCATCATTCATCTTATTTTGCAATCTTTTGTTCTTGACAATGATTTGTAAGATTACTTTGATTTTGTTTGTTATATCAAGCCTTATGGGCTAATACTTTTACTAGTTAGATTATGTTGAAACTTCTACTTATGTGATATTTTATCTATGCATGATTTTGGCAAGTTGGTGTTCTTCAAGTTTATGACATGTTCTTGAATAGAGTTTGATGGTTGAATGCTTGTTTTAATTCCTAGTCTTGTTAGTTTGATAAATGTTTAAACATAATATGTTGGAAAACTATATGTTGAGCATTTGTTTATGAACTTAGTTTGTGTATGCATACTTTGTTTATATCATTAAGTTAGGAATGACTAGTGGAAATTAACTTGGTTATGAATTTTAACAAGCATGAAACCTATCACTTGATATTGGAAAATTGTATGGTGATAATATGATTCTTTGAGTTGGTTAATATTTGCTAGGGATTAAGGCCATAATTCTTGGTTCATATTTTACTAATTAAAAGTTTCATGTGTTTAACTAGTATTCTTGAACTTGTCTATTTTACATGATTTTAGGTGGTTAGTTTGTTGTTTTCATTCTAGCTTTCCTTTGATTATGAGATTAGGTAGTTTTGGCAAATTTACTAATCTATGGTTATTAACTTGTTGAAAACTCATCATGTTGTTTTGTTGCTAGTATTAGGTTGCATTGGTTGGAATTTGATGTTGGTGCTTAATACATGATGTTTGTCATTATCATTGCTATTTTGTCACTAAGTTGAGTGGATGCATAGTCTAAGTAGCCTTGTTTGGATTAATTGTTAGTTGCATTTTATTTGCTTTGTTATTGTTATATGCTAGCTTAGTTACTTGAAAAATTATTTGGATTATTTGTTTGGTTAAATTAATTACGAAGATTTAGTTTCAAAATTTAGCCGTGTCCATGGATTGACACTCGGTTCTTACCGATACTTTGCTACAAACGATAGGTACACTTGCCTTTCGTATGTGGTTTGGTTGTTGGTGAAAACCATTTTTAAAACCCGATTTGTGTGAAACTTTTATTCAAATTTTATATATATATTCGCACACGTCAGTCAGCGTGCCATGAGTCATTTTCCTGCCATCGCAATACACGACGGACCAAGGGAAGGATCCATCATGATACGCGATGGAACCCAATTTCAGCTATAAAAGGGGGATTCACGGCATAACCCTCTCACAACCCCAAACACACTTTCTCACACACACTTAACCTCATTTTGCATGTCGAGTTTCTTAGTGTGTGCCAAGCTCCGAAGTTCCAACGGTTTTAAGCACAGTACGCGACATAGAGTAGAAGTGCAACTCGTACAAGCTTAGGCGTTTAACTTCAAATACCCGCGTAAGGTAGGGGTTCTGTTTAAGTTATTATTATATTATATGGCTTAGACCATAGTCGGGGGTATAGCCAAACCTTGATCATTATGTTTACATAAGCTTTATACATGCAAAGGTTATAGTTAAAATAATGTTTCTTTACAATTAAGAAACACCAAATTTTGCATAAAGGAGAATATAGTCAAAATATAGTTTCATCCGATTAAGAAACATACAGTTTTATACACAAGGAACATAGTCAAATTAATGTTTCTTCATGACTAAGAAACATAATATTTTACATACTAAGATTATAGTCAAATTGATGTTTAATCTTGAAGAAGAAACTTATTACAGATGTTTCTTCATGAAGAAGAAACTCGGCACATGATTGGTAAATAAACATAAAGACAACAGATCTAAACATTTATTCAAACAAATGATCTACCAAGGTCTAAAGCTATCAAAACCAGACACTAGTTCCGCAGCCGGATCAATAAGCAATCCGGATATTATTATAAACCTATTTTATTATAGGTTAATCTTCACTGATTTATAAAGGTTTTCAAACGAGACCACCACATCATTCAAAACAGACAGTCACAGGTCAATACGTTAAACCTTTTACAGACATAAATTTTTACTCTTGTAGTAAACATGTTATTTATTACAAAGAGTCTAATAAACATTTTCATGAGAATACATGATCTCTAAAATCGTTACAATACAAAATAGAAAATAAAAGCAACTCAGACTAATTACACATGTGTCTAGATCCAAACATAACTGACTAAACAGGCATACAAAACCCTGTCACGCATAACCGTTTCTCCAAACAAGGTTACATAGCTCAGGGAACTCTGTCTCCAAACAGGGGCTATGTAACTCGAGGAACTCTTGAACTGTGTGTGTAGGGCAGTGGTACAAATCCCATGAATGACCGGCATTCCTACTGAGATTGTGAAGCAGAAAACTATAATTCTATTTAACAACTGTTATAAATTCTTTTCAAGAGTCAATCAAGTTTCACCAGAACATCACTAACATATTTCCCCTACATTTCAAAAAAACAGATTTAGCACAGGTAGCAACGAATTAGAGTCACTCATGAAGTTAGATGCTCACTATATGGAGATGGCTCAGATTTTAATATTATAAACAGAATAAACATAAGTTGTCAAGCAAACACTTGGGTATAAAGATCCGAGAAGTTTTTGAATAAATAAGTATTTTATGAAGTCTTCCGCTAAATAACCCGCAACTCTGATATATTTACAAAGCAGGTGCCAACTGATGGTCACACTTCTAGGCCTTAAGTTGGGGTGTGACATGCAGTCCCTCTAATTGCTGAAGAAATTAGGAAACCCGTAACTATAATTTGGTATAAAACAGAGAATAAAAAACAAAAGTATGACGCTAAGGCTAGTAAAAGAGTAAATGGAGGAAATAGAAATGTTCTCAAAACTCCATTACCCAAAAATCTTAAGACAAATGCTAACGGTTGTACATACAAGGATTTCTTGGCCTGCAAACCAGCCGAATTTGCTGGCAATGAAGGAGTCATTTCGACAGTGCGCCGGTTGGAAAAAACAGAAGCTGTCATAAGAATCAGTAAATGTGCTGAAGAAGATAAGATATTATATGCTTCTAACCTTTTCAGTAATGAAGCATTAGAATGGTAGAACACGGTCCTTCAGGCGACGTGAAGCGATATAGTTTACACTATGAATTGGAGAGAATTTAAAGAAATAGTAGAAAAAAAATGCTATCCTCCCTATGAAAGGGAAAATATCCCTACTATGTTATTAAACCATAAGATGTGGGGAATATGAGCTATATTTTCATCCTCTTTCAGTTCCTTTCCTTATCCTTAGAACAGTAAGGTTTAAAGCTGGCAAAGTCAATCAAACGAAGTGAGGGATTGGACGACGGACGCGATAACTAGCTAATTTGGGGGGGGGGGGTGAATTGTATTGAGTATACGACAAAATTCTTCGAATATGCAAGAATGGTACCGGATTTGGCTTCGCCAGAATTAGTACTCATTTCTCGCTGTATTTGGGGATTGGTAGGTGAAATCCGCGATCTGGTAAAGTCGATGTAACACCCCAAATCTTGTTTCCAATACAAAAGGTTTATTTAAAAGGATATTTGTAAGGAATGTAAGTTGGGATGTACAAAGTGTAATTAATCAAACTTCACATTGTTGCAAAATAAATTAATTGATAGTAGAGGGACCAAATTGGCAATACTTGGAAACTTCTAAATTAGGTGTAAAAGTCCAGATCCTTACGAGTATTTTGCAATGAAGTGTGTGTGAGAGAGAGAGAGAGAGAGAGTTGAGAACACTCGAGGAAGTAGAGAAAGAAACAAGAAGACAATGTCAATCAAAGGTGAAATTGATGTAGAAATCAAGAGATAATCTTCTTTATACCTTCCTCTTGTCAATAAATTGTGGTAAGTATCATTTTTATTAAAAAAAAACCCTAGCTTTAAAGGTGTTCTTGAGCTGAATAGGTAAACATAAATGAAATAGAGAATTCATGTGTGTTTATGGTTGTAGATGATAAAGTTCATGCTTATTGATGTAAAAACGTTATTGAGGGTTTTATGGATTCAAAGGGTTTTGCTAAATCGAATGTATAACCTACGAATCCTTGTTTAAATAAAGTAAAAGTGGTTCTATTATGGCTAGATTATGCTTAGAGTTGAAGAACCTCTATTTGTTGATGAATGTATATGTATGTGTGATTTAAGTGTTTCATGTTTAGAGATCTAGTGTGCATATAATATAAGTTTTATGACTTAATCGTGATGTTTTGAGTTATACTTATTTTGTTGATGAGAAATCATAGTTGTCCATGCTAAATGAGAAGCTAGGTTAATGATTTGGGTTGTGTAAGTCGTAGAAAGTTTACTCGAGTAGAAATTGGGGCTTTTGAGTAACATTGGTAGAAAACATATGCTGTGAGTTAGGATGTAAACTTTCATTGTAATAAAATAAAAACTAGAAAGGGTGGGATTGTATGATCACAATGTGAGTTTTATATGTTAACATCTTGTATGCATAACAAGTGTTTGATAAAATGCCTCGAAGAAATGGATAGAAATTTAAATTAAATTGATAATATGCGCTTAATGAATCTATACGAGTAGTGGTATGAATGTTAGCAGATGATTCGTATATGAAATTGGCGGTAATAAACATGTTGTGTACAATATGACTCGTTTGAGAGTTGTGTTAAATTTAGTATTATGGGATCACTAGTTGAATGCTAACTTGAATATCCTTATGAGTTGAGTTCAGGAAGTCAATGTGTTGGATAATGAACTCGGAAATGCAAATCAATCCTACGGGCAAAGGTAAATTCTACATATAATGGAGTTACAATTGTCATAATCTAAATGCATTGTAAGTTAAATTTGGACGTTAGTAAATAGGTCTTGATGAATTGGAGGTGGGTAATATGTGAATATTGACTTGTCATCTAAGTAAAGATGATAACCTTCTTTATAAAACCTAAAGTGAGAATACGCATTCTCACTAATTAGGCAAGTAATTGATCTTATGACTCATGCGGGTATGTTGTTTGAGTGGAGTTTTATAAGTAAACTGTTGTTAATAACGCGGTTGGTTCATAAATAAAGTTTGTAAGGGTAGTATAGCCATTGTCAATGTTGTCATGTTGTATTATTGGATTAGAGTAGTAAATTAGGGAGTGTTGGATTGGTTATCGATAATGCCATATATAGGATACAATTATTTGTGATTGGATTAGTTGAATGCCCATATGGTTGGTAATGTGATTTGAAAATACCTTGTCGGTTTGTCGTAAACAAGTTATTATCGATAGTTTCGATGGGAAGAGATAACGAATAAGTGTCAAACTAGTAAGGAAGATTAAACTTTGAGTTTAATTAACTTGGATGCGCTTTTGTTTATTAGAAACATATTCGGGAAGTCTGGGATCGGAAGGGAGAGTTGAATGTTAATTGTAAAAAAACTACATATAGCTGATGGGAGGCTGGAGCCTCGGGAGCCGGATGGGCGGCGCCTCAGGCAGCGGGGTCAGCACCTACAGAAAGTTTATGTGTCCAGGCGTCATCTCGGCGCCAGGTGGGCGGGGCCTCGGGCTGGGTGCCAGATTTTATCATTTTTATCATGTTTTTCATATTTAATCATTTGGAACTTGTATATTAGTTAAATAAGGGATTATATATACTTGATAAACTAATAAAGGGTGTGTTTTGCACCAGGTGCTCGGGCGGATCAAGCTCAATGACAAAGTGTTGGATGACCAAGTGCTCGGGCGGATCAAGAACACACATCACCGTATTTAAATTGGAGTTTTATTATATACTTTTAAGGGTTTATAAACTTAATTTATTTGAACATGGTCTTTTATGTTAAAAGTATATAAACTTAGAAGTGAATTTAGTGGTTATTATGTATTGAAACTTGATTATGCTGAGGTTGCGAAAGAAAATTTTGGGACCGTAATTTTCCGCATCAATTTGTATTATAAAAGTCGTTTTAAATATTAGCGTGTTACAGTCGGCTAGACCTTAGGCCATTGAGGAAACAGTTGAGCTAGACAATACCATGACAGAAGGATTAATCTGAACACATGAAGAGAACAAAAAGAGGGAACTAGCCTAGAAAATTACCCTAGAACTTCGTTCGGATAATCAAAAGAAATGAGCAGGTCAATCCTATGCTCAGCTTTTCTATAAATCTATAGAAAGAGGCATTTTTTAAGAAAACTAATTACTGTAATATTTTAAGATGGCTGGTCATACAAATCAAGAATGTAGAAGAAAAGAAACTCGTGTATGCTACAACTGCAGAGAACCTAGCCACATTCGTTCACTACGTTTGAAACTAACAAAGGTGCCAGATAACAAAGCAAAGAAAGCAGATGGACCTAAGAAGAATGGAAGAGCCTTTTAGCTTATTGCACAAGAAGCAACAATGATTCCGGACGTCATTGTGGGTACGTTTCTTATTCATGACGTTTACGCTAAAGTGTTATTTGATTCCGGTGCAAATCAAAGTTTCATAAAAATGACTTTTGTCAAACCCTCAATTTACCGTTAACCAAACTTAATCAAGTATGCACGGTAGAAACAACCAATGGGAATTCGACTCATATTCGTGAAATACTTCAAGAAGAAAATACAGACTTACTAGGTCACAAATTTAAGGCGAGTTTACTTCCAATGAATCTGGCTGGATTAGATGTCATATTAGGAATTGATAGCTTGGCAGCCAATCATGCTGGAATCTTATGTAACAAGAATTCTGTTGAGATTCATACGCTAATAGGAGAAATGACTACAATTCAAGGAAAGAAAGCTTTTAAACCTACAAAGTTCATATCAAGAATGAAAGCGGCAAATTATCTAAGGAAGCAATGAGTAGTATATATGATTTCGGTAATCATTAGCACCAAAGGAAAAGAGCTAAAGGAAATTCCGATAGTATCAGAATATTCTGACGTTTTCCTAGAAGATCTATCTAGACAACCGCCTGATCGTGAAGTAAAATTTAGAACTCATGTGATACCCGCAACCAGGGGTGTTCAGAAAAATTTGAATTTGAATATGAATCCATTATCCGAAAGTTCGAATCCGAATTATCTGAAAATTCGGATATCCGAAATTTCACATATCCGAATTTTCACATATTCGGATTCGGATAGTGATTTTAACAATTTTCGGAAATTTCAGATATCTGATATCCGAAATTTTGAATTTAATTATTTATTATATTAATTAGTTTAAGGTTCATCTAAAGTTGTAAACCAATTGTTCAGCCTCCAGATCTTTCCCGTCTTTCTTTCTTCTTCTTAAACTGTAACCTTTTCCAGCTATATCTGCTTTCGCTGCACCCTATATCTACTCAGCGACGCGCTCTCTTCGGCGGTTGATGCACATGTTGCTCTCCGGCAACAAAAGAGCCTCTCTTGGTCACACAAGATCTTATGACATTTCTCTATTCAATCTCAAATGCGATTAGCATGAGTAACTGGTGTTAGTGTATCCCCAAATTGTTTATGAAAAGTTATATCTGTTTCATTAGAAAGTTCTTGTTTGATTTTCTTTGAGTTGAAAGAAATTCCCGACGTCTACCTTTGTATCCCAAACTAAACCTAAATGATGATTTCGATTTTGATTCATGAAGAGTTGTATTTTTTATTAATATTCAGATATCCGTTTTATTATCCGAACGGGTATCCGAAATGTTCGGATATCCGACTTTGAACACCCCTACTCGTAACAACGTCAGTTTCTAAAGCATCATATAGATTAGCGCCAACTGCAATGTTTGAATTGAATAAGAAATTAGATGAATTTCTAGAAAAAGGTTTTATACGACCAAGCTCATCACCATGGGAATGCTAATGCTATTTGTCAAAAAGGAAGATGGGTTGATGCGTATGTGTATTGATTATAGAGAATTAAGTAAGGCCACAATTAAGAATCGGTATCCACTACCAAGAATTAATGATCTATTTAATCAACTTCAAGAGCTTGATATATTTCTAATACCGATTTACCCTCAGGATACCATCAATTAAAAGTGCAGCAAGAGGACATTCCTAAGACTGTCTTCAGAACAAGATATGGCCACTACGAGTTTACACTTATGACATTTGGTCTACCTAATGCACCAGCTGCATTTATGAAAATGATGAATAGTATATGCAAACCGTATTTGAATAATTTTGTGATCATTTTTTATAGACGATATACTTATTTATTCCAAAAGTGGTGAGGATCATATCAAACATCTTTTTGTGATTTTAACACTATTGAGAAAGGAGAAACTTTATGCTAAATTCTCAAAGTGTGAATTTAGGTTACAAGAAGTACAATTTCTTAGGCACTTTATTAACCATGAATCTATTCATGTGGATCCTGCCAAAATAGAAACTATCACTAAATGGGAAATTCCTATAACTCCTATAGAAATTCGAATTTTTTTAGGATTAGCAGGATATTATAGACGCTTCATTTAAGATTTTTCCTGAATAGCAGTTCCATTAACAAAGTTAATGTGTAAATCTGTTAAGTTTTAGTGGGGACCCAAACAAGAAGAAGTTTTGTAACTTCAAAGAAAAAGTTAACAAATTCCCCAATACTTGCATTACCAGAAGCAACTGAATATTCATAATTTGTTGTGATGCTTCTAAATCTGAAACAGCCTAGCTACCGCCGCACCATAATATTGTCCGCTTTGGCTGGGACGTACCACCATCGCCTCACGGATTTGCTTTTGGTTGCCCAAGTGGAGACTTCCCTGGAGGTCACCCGTCCTGATACTACTTCCACCTGAGCACGCTTAACTGTGGAGTTCTCCTCTCATACACTACCATTAAGCGCCCAAAACGCGTTATGATGAAGAAGGTATCCACCTCTTTATAAAGAAGGCTTAGTTCTCCTCCCCAACCGATGTGGGAGGTCACAATCCACCCCCTTAGGGGTCCAGCGTCCTCGTGGGACCTGGCACCACCGGTCCGGCCCTGGCTCTGATACCATCTGTAACAGCCCAGCTACCGCCGCACCATAATATTGTCCGCTTTGGCTGGGACATACCACCATTGCCTCACGGATTTGCTTTTGGTTGCCCAAGTGGAGACTTCCCAGGAGGTCACCCATCCTGATACTACTTCCACTTGAGCACGCTTAACTATAGAGTTATCCTCTCATCCACTACCATTAAGCGCCCAAAACGCGTTATGATGGGGAAGGTATCCACCTCCTTATAAAGAAGGCTTAGTTCTCCTCCCCAACCAAATGTGGGATGTCACAAAATCAGGATTGGGATGTGTACTTATGCAATGTGAAAAGTAATTGCTTGCGCATCCAGGAAACTAAAGAAGCATGAAGAGAATTACACACAACACATGAATTGGAATTGGGAGCAATAAATTTTGCTCTAAAGATCTGGAGACATTATTTTTATGGCAGTAAGTTTACTGTATTCACATATCATAAAAGTTTAAAATATATTTTTGGGCAAAAGGAACTAAACGTGAAGCAATGACGATGGATGAAAATTCTTGGTGATTAAGATTATTAAATTAAGTATCGTAATGGCAAGACTAATATAGTAGATGATGCGCTAAACAGAAAAGAGTATGAAAAAACCTAAAAGAAAATGAGCGCTAAGGTTAGAACTTCTAATCGATTTAATTGATCAAGTCAAAAATGCTTAGAAACAAGTAATGGAAGAAAATAACATTACTGATGAGAGAACAAATGGCACCATTGATTAGCTGGTCAAAGGAAATGATAATATTTTCTGAATATGGAACAAAATCTGGGTACCAATCATATGAAAATTACGAGAAACGATTCTCGAAGAATCTCATAAATCCAAATACACGATACATACCGAAAAGGATAAAATGTATCAAGATTTGAAAAAAATCTATTGGTGGATATGAATGAAAAGGGACATAGCTAATTACATTTAAAAATGTTTAACTTGTTTGCAAGTTAAAGCTGAACATCATAAACCATCAGGATTACTTCAATTATGAGAAATGCATAATGGAAATGGGAATTAATAAAAAATGGCTTTGTTACTAAATTACCTACAACAAGAAGAGGTACTGACACAATCTAGGTGATTGTGGATAGCTTAATAAAGCCAGCTCATTTTATACTAATGAAGGAGACTTTTAAAATGGAACAATTAGCTAAACTGTACATAGACAAAATTGTCTCATTACATGGAGTTCTATTATCCATTACATCAGATAGGGATAGCCGTTTCACTTCTAATTTTTGGAAGAGTTTCCAAATAGCCATGGGAAAGTGATTAAACTTGAGCATAACATACCATCCACATACTGATGGTCAAAGTGAAAGAACTATACAAACATTGGAAGACATGCTAAGAGAATGTGTTATAGATTTTGGTGGAAATTGGGATGACCATTTACCACTAATAGAGTTCTCCTATAATAACAGCTATCACACAAGTATTAATGATGCCCTATTTGAAGCACTTTATGGGCGAAAGTGCATAACCCCAGTGTGTTGGGCAGAAATAAGAGAAAAACAATTATCAGGTCCTAAAATACAAGAAACTACTGACAAGATAATTCAAGTCAAGGAAAGATTGAAGACTGCACAAGATCATCAGAAAAGTTATGGAGATCATTGACGAAAACCATTGGAATTTCAAGTTGGAGATAAAGTGCTACTGAAAGTATCTCCATAGAAAGGAATAGTTTAATTCAGAAAGAAAGGAAAGTTTATACCAAGATTTGTTGGAACATTTCAAATCAATAAACGAGCTGGACCAGTAGCATATCAGCTAAAGCTACCAGAAGAAATGGTCGGTATTCATGATGTATTTCATTTAAGAAACTTAAGGAAGTGCTTAGCTGATGAATCATTAAAAGTACCTCTTTAATATATAAAGATAAATGAAAAGTTGAAATTCGATGAGAATCCATTACAAATTGAAGATAGAAAAAATCAAGAATCTCAAGCATAAGAAACTCGTTCTAGTCAAAATGAAGTGGCATTCAAGACGTGGACTAGAATATACTTGGGAATTAGAATCAGAAATTAACTGGAAGTATCCACACTTACTCCAATGAATCTCGGGGACAAGCATTAAAATAAGGAGGCGAGAATATAACAATCCTACATGAAAATAAAGGAAAAGTGGAATTATCCCACATTGGAGAAATAGTAAAATGACTTGTCCTGAATCGCTAGAAAGAAGAACTTGTAAGCTCCTTATAAGGAATTGAACTCACATGATAATATTCTTTTATGACAAGACACACTCAGTGGTCTTGGCGAGGGTGCGAAGCACATGAAACGCATACGCACGGGCACAGGCACGGGCTCGGGAGAAGTGCGATGGGCAAAATGTGGTGCTTTGATGGCACACTTTGCACTAAAAATTTTATTCTCATCGCGCTACGCAACGGGTGAAGATAAGCCTCGTCGCGATACGTGAAGGCTTATAATTATCCGGAAAAAAATTATGGCCATTACGCTACACGATGGGTTCTTAGTTAACCCATCACTATTGCGACATGGTCGCTATGCTGACGTGACACGTTGGCTGCCACATGGCACACCACATGACATAGCTAAAGCTGACTTGTCAACCCTATAAGTCCGTCACACTACGCGACGCCCGTTTCTTGGATCTGTCACGATACGTGGCATAACCAACTTTTTGCTATTAATAGGGGGAGCTAGGACAATTTCATCCCACACCAAATCACTCAACATCTCTCTTATTTTCTCTTAAGTGTTAGTATAATTCCTAGAGTAGTTGTAACGATACCCTATTCCAATCGAAACAAGCTCAATACACGAATCCAAACTCTGCCTAAACAAGGTAAGACTTTGTACCGTTGTGTAAAGTTTGTAATCTCGTGATTATTGTTATGATTATTGGTTTATACTAATATCAATATACTACATTGTGTTAATCTAGGTGCTTAATTACCAAGAAGCTCATAAACACTAAACTTTCAAGGTGAGACATTCGAGTTTTTTTAAAAACTCACATTTGTTTGAGACAACTGTTTTTTCAATACTGCCATGATGATTTTTAAAATTTATTAAACTCGTTACAAATAGTCCAAGTTCTTTCAAATTATTTTAAAAAGATTTTAATTACGTTATATTGATTAAGCCTCTATAGACATGCGGGATGGTTACTACCGGTAATGTGAAGTTTGGTATACAAGACTCACCTAATGGGTTATTACACATTATATATTGGACATATGCTTGAATAAGCAATATGACCACAGTCACAGATACGGTCGAGTGAAGAGTACCTTTTGGTAATTTATAAGCATGCATGTGTAAAAACATCTAAATGCTTCAATTATAAAGATGTGTCATTTACAAATGAATGTACTCACCAGTATTTCCTGTTAACCAAATATTTTTAAACATGTTTCAGGTGACTTGTTAGAGACAAATGAATGATGCCCGCGGGCATTTCTGCTTAAATAAGTGACTTGTCACCAGAATAAAGAAATATGTTTTGTAAATTATGGTTTATCCTTATAAAACTTATGTTTGTATAAAGGTGGGTTTTATCCCTTGTTTGTTGAAATAAAAATCATGGTGTTTTTACACTCTGATAATTTTTCCTATACTTCCGATGAATTATTCCGCTGCCAATATTTTAATAATAAACACCGATACCACCACTAGTGTTCTCGGCTCCCCTCCCGAGGTATAGGGTCGGGGGCTATACAGGTGAGTACCTAAAAATATCAACTACTTTGTGTAGAGAGTGGAGTTTAGAATATAGATATGAAAGATGAATTGTTAATAAGGTGAATCAATTTGGAAATGCGGTTTGTCCAAACTATGATATTTTAGACGAGTCTGCAGTTCACGTTTTGGTCTCTTGTTTGCTGGTCAAATCAGTGTAGTGCCAGGTTATCATGTGGGCTAAAGTTCCAATCCCTTCATCTTTTTAGTTAGTCAATGATATGTTGTTATTCAGGTATAATCAAGACGTTTCAAAAGATCAAAACAACTTACTAGCAATTTCTATGACCACTTTGTAACGTCTGCACTTTGAGACTTATTAAATAAAATAATAATACAAGTTTTATTTAATCATGTGTCGTGTAATGTTATTTAATTTAATTAAATAATAATGATATGAAAGGATAAGATTAGGGATGTCATGGGCTTAAGAGGGACAACGGGCCTAAAGCCTTGGGCTTAGTATATTTAAACCTCTAATACCCTAATTATTACCTCATCCTTATCATTTCCCCATCATCATCAGACATTCACACACACACACGTACTCCCTCTGCTCATACACACAAACATTCCATTCCATTCCACCCTAGGTTTAGGAAAGTTACAAGGTTAATTCTTATCCATTCACCATTCAAGACCTCCTCTAGGATTTACAAGTTATTCAAGATCTAACCTAAACCAAGCTTATAAGGTATGTGTTATGATTAAGATCTATCAATTTCATTTCATCTTCATCTTGTTCTTGTTCTAAGATGATAATAAATGAACAAATGGATTTTTGAAAGTTAGAGACGAAATGAACCAAGTATCCCGACTTAAATGAACTCTAATCGAACCGAGTAAGAAAGTTGGTTTTGATTTAAACGATTTGACCTAATATATATATCTATGCATCACGAGCTCGGTCCTTATGGAAATGATTGTGAGACCCGAACTCCAAAACGAAACAAGTAGGGTTCAGACTAGATTCAAGTTTGGTTCGGATGAATAGAGGTTCGGTTTGAGCTGACTAGAAAGGAACAATGGTACTCGAGTCCCCATTTGGATTGACCGGTGCAAGTGAATCGGCTCGAATGAGAACGTCTCGAATAAGAAAGGTAGTCTCGACTCAAATTTGAGTCGAGTGGGGGTTTTGGATATAATCGAGTCGAGCAGGAAAGTAATACTCGATCCAAACAATGGATTCGACGGGAATGAGGAACTCAAGCCAATGAGTCGACTCGAGCGGATCTAGGGGAGTCGAACCGAAAATCGAGTCGAGTGAGGCATAGGGCGCTCGACTCAAATCACAATCCGACTAAAAGGTTGGACTCGATTGGAAACAGAAAATCGACTCGAGTGAGAGTTCAAAGGGACTTAAAACTCGGCTCAAACCCCGATCGCATGAAAAAAATAAACCCGACCCAAGTCATGTCGAATGGTTTAAATGTGACTCGATCTAAGTTCAAACCGCATAAAATAAAGTAAACTTAACCTGAACCTAGCTCAAATGAAAACATAAACTGAACCCGAGAACCCACTCATTTTAGGAATCATAAACCGTAAGTTCGTTAAGACAGCTTTAACACATAAGTTCGTTAATAAGTTGTCAACTTATAATAAAAATATAAGAACATAACCCGAACTCGCTTAAGAAACCATTAACTCGTAAAGTCGTTAAGGATCGTAAAACTAATGAAGTCGGTTCGTTAAAATAATAAAGTTAAGCTTCACTAAAGGTTATAATTTCGGTTTCGTTAGCCGGTTTTATAACTTATAAAGTTCGGTTCGACAATAAGACCGGTTTAGTTAACTCAAAAGTTAGCTCTGTTAACTTAAGGAAATAAAGAAACTTAAATAAGGAAAATTAATACGTGTAATTATTAAACAATTAGTCAAGCTCAACTGAAGAAAGGAGTCACAAATAATTCCGAGCAGAACCGACTATAGGTGATTTCGAGCCCCTTTACTCTGTGGCGTTTTTCGAGGCTGCGTGCATACTCCTATGTGATAGTTAATACATCTATCCTAAGTGATAAGTGTATGATACACGTATGATTATGTATTAAATGTTGTTATTTATATAATCCTTATATGTATGAAAATGTATGTATGTATGCATATATATATATACACACACACACACATAACTAGAAGGTATGAAAAGTATGCACTTATGATAACGAACGTATGGTAATGAATGTATGGACGATTGACGAGATAGGTATGGTTGTATGGTTATTCGGGATAGAGGGACTAGACCCCAATAATATCTGACACAGGAGGGACCAGACCCTAATAACATCTAAGACATGAAGGACCAGACCCTAATAATATTTGAGATAGAAAGGACCAGACCCTAATAATATCTGAGACGGCTGAAATAGAATAGCCTATGGTATACCATAGGGAATTATGAAAGAAAGTATGTATGTATGTAAAGAATGTAAGAAAGAGGTAATAGCAAGTAAAGTACGAAATACGTATCTTCGGACACGTATAAGTATGGATATGAATGTAATGTATGTTAATTGATTAACTAGAACTCACTCAGCATAGCTAACTTTTGGTATGTACGCAAGTGAATAGAATGAGGCAGGTTGCTTAGAGTGAGACACGTGGAAAATAAATGAAAACTGGCATTGAAAAGAAGAGGATTCACGCGTTATTTATGTTAATTGTTAAGACCTATGCTATTTTGTTTTAAACAAGTACTTGATGGATTAATTGAAAGTATGACTGTTATATTCTGCAATTTGTTTTAATTAACTCTTATTTTCGAATTATGTGAATGAGTAAATCCAACCAGCACGAAAGTAGGACACTCGGGACCGGGGCCTTACACACTTGCTGGAGAATTTGGCAATGCTGAATTTGGAAGGAGTTTGACAACAAAGGTAAATCATGTGCGAAATCATCGAAGGCATTGAACATGCTTTTGGGTAAAACATAGATCTAAGTATAATTTGTCAAAGTGGGTTTGTTGGTGTCGTTTTGATATTGGGAATGTAATTATGTAAATTTTATGGTTTTTTCCCTGCTCTGAGATTATTTAATTTTCAATGAAATTGTCGTCGTTCAGGAACAAAACCACAAGTTACTGGCATACATAGTTATAATGATTAGGTCGTGCTGTGTTGAGATGAATTGTGAAAAAAAAAAAGAAGTGACCTTAGTAGGTGGGTGTCGTGAGTGATATCGCATTTTCTAGGACATGAGGCATTTTTTATTAAATAATAATAATAAAATAAATGCTAACGATGCTCTCATTAGTAACGAGAAAGATACAAATTCAATACCGTTTACAAAACTGAGTATGAATATAAAATGCAAAATTTTATATTCCACAATTGATAGATTCAGGGTCTTTAGCGGGTACTTTAACGGGTCTTCGTGTAGTATCCTTTTTTTGTGTCTTCATAACACTTGTCTTCGACTAAGCTTCTTAACTACAACAAGTAAACAAAATGTTGACGGTTGTGGCTCAGGATTGGTGTTTAACATGAGTCCCTTACAACAGAATTCGCCTCTCTCCTTAGATAATATGTTTGTCTCCCAGGTTACAACAGTCAAAGTAGTATGTGTTGTCTAAAAGACCACGTGCCCGAGGTTACAATGGGTAATGTATTAGAACTTGGAAGTAGGAAAATGAAGTTTAGAGAGTACTCTTCTCTAATTATTCTTGGAAGAAAGAAATATGTTACGGTTTCTTTGGTTGGAGTGATTCATCGTAAAACTTATGGTTTTCTCCACTTATAAGATGAGCCTTTATCATCACAAAATCCAAGCACTCATGCCCATTATTCATGTCATAAACAAGAGTTAAGAGTTAAATGACACTAAATAGTAATCAAAGTGGACTTTTGAGATCTCATAAGGCATCGTTAAGATTAAATATGAACCATCTAATTTTTGAAAACAAGTTGTTATAGATCATGACAAGATTAGTGGCATAAGAAAATTTATTCCAACCATTTGATGTATCATTCATCCTTGCAATAGTAAAAACGTGTTTTTACTAAATTTTCCAACACTGTCACATCCTAGAACATGTGTCGTGGATAGATGAAATGTGAAACTTCATGATGAGTTGAGGTGGCTTTGAAATGATTGTGTTATATATAATTAATAAACTTTTTTTTCGACGTTTGCCCTCACATTCGCATAGATCACCGCACATGCACCCCTAGCGCCCGACCACGCACCTTCATGACAGTACTTCGCGCCAACCTTGCCAGCGTGGCGGGGCTCCACGCCGCTTTCACCTCTCGCACAACACATAAGGTTATCTTTGGTTTGAGGTAATGGAATGAAGGGGGAATGGAATAGACAAGGGAATGAAATGGATTATTATCATTCTTTTGTCTTGTTTGGTGAACCTATAGGAATGAAATGAATTATTACTTTATGTTGTTTCGTATCCAAAAAAATTGTAGGAACGAAATAAAAATAATAAAAACACTCATATCTAAAAATAATTTTTTAGCAAAAAAAGAAAAACTACATTGGCGACGGTGGCGGTGGTAGTAGCTCCGGTGAAGAAAATGATGGTGGCGGTGGCGACGGTGGTGGTGGTGGTCAGGCGGCAGGGACGATGGTTGTGGTGGTGGCGGTGGTCAGACGATGGTCAAGCGATGGTAGCATTGGTAGTGATGGCGATGGTAGGGTGGCGGTGGTCAGGTGGTGGTGGTCAGGCAACGACAGTGGTGGTGGTGGTGGTGGTGATGGCCAAGTGGGGGCGAAGACACTGGTTGCGGTGGTTACCGCAACGATGGTGGCGGTGGTAACGCTGGTTGTAAGGTGGAGTGGTGGCGATGGTGGCGACGGCGGCGATAGCGTTGGTGGTAGGGTGGTGGTGGCGGCGGCGACGGTGTTGGTGGTGGCGGTCAGTTGGTGATGGCGGCGATGGTAGTGGTGGTGGTTGTTGTTGTTAAGTAGTGGTGTTGTTGACAAAGTAGGATGAATGAGGAATGGAATAAAAAAAAGAAGGGGGCTGGGAAGGAATGGTTTTGATGGAATGAGATTTCATGTGTAATGGATGATTCAATTCCATTGATCAACCACACATTACTTTTTCCTTTCCCACGCAATGAATCATTCATTTCCCCATATTATTGCTGCATACCGAACGCTACCGTAGAGTTTAGTATAAAGGAGAAAGTTTCCAGAAAATGATTACCCTAATTTTATTTGTAAAAATAAATTGGCTTTTATTTCCCTCATCGTCTTTCACTATTGTTGAACCACTTGCAATTTCTTGCCTTTCTTACAAACCAAAAATGCCATTATAATTACCTCTGTTGTTTTGATTTTTCAATCACCTCTTGGACCATATGTACACGACTTGTCAAGTGGTCAACTAAATGGTAGGGTTGCTGTTGTTGTTTTTTTATTTTTTTATTTTTTTTATATAAGAATTAAGTCGTTTAAAGTCAAAATGTTAAGAATTTGTGATCATTTAGGAAGTGGACAAGCTTTAGCTTTTATTTTATTTTTAAATATAGAGTTGGTGAGCTTAGTAAAGAAATGGTTACTTTTCTTCATCTCTTAGTTGATTGTCTTTAAAATTTAATAAAAAACAAAAATCTTTTGTACTGTAATGGTAAGGTGAGTTATTTTAACAAATTTTTCTACCATTTCCTTTTAATATTGTACTCGTAAGGAGTTGAACTTATCATCAGCTAATGATCCCAATTTCTAGCGGTTGAGGCAAAACACCCAAAGGCTTCTTTTATAAAGATAGAGCTCTTGGGTTCAATTCCCATATGTGACAAAAAAAATATAGGGTTTCATACTGAATCTAAGGGTCTGTTTGCTATAAGGTAATGGAACGGGTGATGGAATGGAATGGACGAGGTAATGGAATGGATAATTACCATTCCATTGACATGTTTGGTTATCATGTGGGAATGAAATGCATTATTAGTCTTTATTTTCTGATAAGCTAGAAAAGCTGAAATAAAATAAAAATGGCAGTGAGTGGCGGCGGGATGGTGGTGGTGGGCAGCGGTAGCGATGGGTCGCGAGTAGTAATGGTGGTGGGAGGCGGTGACGATGGGCCAGAGCCAGGAGCGATTGTTGGTGGTGGCAGGTGGTGCTAATAGTGGGTGGTGGTGGTGGTGACGATGGTGGGCAGTGGTGATGATGGCGGGAGCGATGGTTGGTGGTGGCGGTGGTGAGTGGCGCTGGTAGGTGGTGGTGGGTGGTGGCGGAGGAGGTAGGCGGTGGTGGTGATGGGTGGTGGTGGTGGCCGGTTGCGGAGGCGGTGGTGGGTGGTGTCTAGCGGTGGAGGCGGTGGTGGTGGGTGGTGAGAGGGCAATGAGTAATGGTGGTGGAGGTGACATAGTGTGAAAGTGGGATGGAATGAATAAAAACAATGGAGGTGGATGGAATGAATTTGGGGTGTTTTAGGAGGAATGAAATGAATATGGTAATGGGTGATTCCATTCTATTGACTAACCAAACACATTTTTTTTCATTCTATCATAATGGTCTGTTCCATTTCGCCTCTCATTCATGCATACTAAACGCTACCTAAGAGTTTTCTCATCTATAATAAGTTTTCTTCTGAGAATCAAATAAAGATGATTTTGTGAGTCAGCGGTTTGTCACTGATTAGTATACAAATGCTATAAAACTATTTTTCTTTTAAGTATTTGCATGTGTTTATACATATGTTAGCAAATTTCTTGGCGTTCTTATTTTTAATAGTTATTACTTATCATAGCGATAATTCCTTATCAGAATCATTGTATTTGTATCTTATTTTATTGCCAAAATAATCATTTAAGACCTAAAATGGCATAACCTTTAGAACAATCTTTAATTGTATTGACTTTAATGAATCATAACTTATTTTAATATTATTTTGATTTTGTAATTATTAAATCAGTGACCCAAAAAACTTGAAGCCCCATATATTATTCTTATTCTAAAAAAATGACACCTACCATTCTACCCCAAATAATAAAATCGGGCATGTGTCAAAAAGCAAGTAGACTACTTTGAACGTTAAAGTTTGAAATTATTGAGGCCAAAATAATATATTTCTTTTCACAAGGAGTCTAAATTACACTTTCTAAGAATATTTGTCTTTAGAATGTACAAATCTTTTTGGTGTCTTGTAAGAAGTTAAAAGATACAAAGGTTTTATTATTATTATTATTATTATTATTATTATTAGCTTTTGATCATGTGTATTATAAGGGTTTTGTCAAATAATAAAAATAAATAATGTCTGTTATTTCAGTTGTGATTCTCAAAATACTTGTGAATTAATTTAATGTAGACTCAATGGAAAAAACAAACATGGTTAACGAAAAGTATTAAAATAGCATTATTTTTGAAACACCAGGTGTTAATTTGTAAGAAATTTAAAGAAAGGTACTAAAGTTATGTTGTTGGTCAAACCTTAGGTATGAAATTGACACTTGATTCAATTATGAATATAATCAACACTATATTATAACCCATTTAACAAAATGGTTTTCACATATGATCCATGAATAACTAGAATGAATGAAATGAGAGATTAAGAATTTGATGAAATGTGGGCTTGACGCCTAAGTTTCAACATTTTCTTTTATTAGTATTGTAAGACAAAATAATAATTATTATTATTATTTTAATGTGGTATGATTTCATTGCTTAAATCCAACCAAAAATTGATACGTCTTTTCTAGGTCGTGAGAGGGGTTCATTCAATTTCGCATATAGTATATGAATTTATAAAATTCTTTTTAATGTTTTTAAAATACCAGGTTGTATATTGAATGTGAATTATGTTGATTGTTGTTATTTGAATTTTTAGTATTCAGTTGAAGAAATTGTTTTAGAACACATAACAGCCCCATAAGTGACGGATTTATGTTAAGGTTAGGGGGTAACCGAGATACTCTTCAACTTTTTTGTCGAAGGGTAGTTTTATGTATCATATACTTCAAAATTTTAAGATCTGTCATAACATGCGGTATTATTCTTTTGAATGAACATGTCTAACAAAAGACACGAGCTTGGTTGATAGCTAATATTTGACATTCTTTTCTTTTTATGTTTCCTACTGAAGTTTAACCTTTTTATAATTCAAATTATTGTAATTTGGACAAAGTTTTGATATGATAATCGTGTAGTTTGGTCTTTAAAATTGATGAACAACTCATATATTACGTGTTTTGGTTGAAATTATAACCTATTTATAAACTTATCAAACGGCTTGACTTTGGTTGAAATTATAACCTATTTATAAACTTATCAAACGGCTTGACTGTTTGTACATGAATTTCAATCAACCTTAAATGACACTTTTATTAAACGTGACAGATCACATAAGTCGAATCCTACTATTTCTAAGTTGTATTCGTGTTATGTTGTGGACCGTCTTAGAACTCGTTATCCCTATCCCGCTATCCGATATTATTATTTTTAATAGTAAGACATGGAAATAAAGACACCAAACCCTAATCAACAAGCGAAATGAGAGAATTATTCCAAAATTTTGTAATATAAAAATAATGCATTAAATCTCTCCCAAAATCCGATCCTTCATATGATAAGATAAATGGTTTGATTAAACCTTTATGGATTCCTTGTGGTATTTATCGCCAACAAATCGTTAATATTGTAACACCATTGGACCATCTACACTGCATGGTCCTAAAAACTTTGTTTCAAGCCACTTGATTGAACAACACCTAAAATTCAACAAAAAACTTTTTTTCAAATTCACCAATCGGCAATCGGCAATCGCCTCCATCCTTATCGTTTCTATATAATCATCACCTGTCACTTATTTTTCATATTCAAAATATTTATTATAACAAATTATTGAGTTTTTATGTCATAAATAAATATAATAAATTATGGCTAAAAATAATAAAATTAAAATATTATACAAATGGTAGAAACATAAAATTGAAACCTTTAAATAATTATAAGGTAGCGTTTGATATATAGAAATAAATACAGAATGGAATGGACTATTACTACAATATGAAAAACAAGAAGGTTATATTTGTTAACCATGTATGAATGAAATAGATAATTCCACAATAAATGTGATTCTTTCAATTCTAATGATTTTCATTTATTAAGGTGATAAGGTTTGTTTGATATGAGGTAATGGAATAGACAAGCGAATGAAATTGCATTTTTTTTATTTTACTGTTCGGTTTGGTTAACCTATGAGAATGAATGAACTATTAGTGTGTGCTGTTGTAGACAGTAAAACACAAAGAAACAAAATACGAATGACAAAATATACGTACATCAAAATAAAGAATATTTACTAAAATAAAGAAATAGGTAATAGTGGTTGGGGCGTGGTCAAGGTGACGGCGGCAGTCAGGCGGTGGCGATGATAGTGAAGTGGTGGTCAGGTGGTAGTTGGGGGTTCCAACAAAGTAGGGTGAAATGGGGAATATAATGAAACACAGAAATACCAGCGTGCAGATGAATGGTTTTTTAAGTGTTTAGAGTGAATAGGAATCCTTATGTAACCGGATATTTTATTTCATTGACCAATAAAATACCCTATGTTTTCATTACCAAATGGTGGCCCATTATATTTGTAACATCCGACTTTTAAAATAACAAATAAGAGAATTTTATTTATTTAATGATGTGTAATATTTAATTATGTTAAATAATAATAAATTTGGTGGTAGGCTAAGAAGATAAAAGATGGACCTAGGGATAGTAATGGTCTTGAAGACCATGGGCTTGGGGTATTTAAACTTCATAAACCCTCCTAAAACCCTAAAGTTCATTCCACCATCTTTGCCTTCATACACTCAAAACACACAAACACTCCTTCCATTTCGGTCTAGATCCGAAGAAGAAAGAAGGTTGTTTGTATCCGATTCCCTTAAGCAAACAAGAAACATACCAAGATTCAAGTGTTGTTCAAGAATCGATCCAACCCGGTTCATTTTGAGGTACGCTTTTAAAGTTAAAAGACAGATTTTGATGTTGGTTTGATGTAGGATTTTATAGAATGACAAATCGGGTTATAAGCATGCAAGAAAAGCAGAAACTTTGTAGTAAACGAGTTAGTGAGTGCGTTTTAGAATGAACGGGTAATGTTTGGGTCGTGTAAAACAAGTAGATAGGAATTGTTATGTCCTAGAACTCGTTATAATGGTAAAACGGGTCATAAAGGGTTGGAAGAAAACGATTATGACGGAAGAAAAGAAACCAAGTTAGAATCGCATTCACAGGAATGCGATTCATTTTAAGAAATGCAGTTGGATTGGCTGCCATGTGATTGGATTGGCTGCCATGCGATTGCGATCCGAATCCCTGCGATTGCGATTCAGAACAGTACCCCGATTAACTAAGTTAAATCAGTTTACTAACTTGGGTAGTATGGTTTAGTTGGGATGATAGTTAATTAACACATATACTTGTTAAATAGTTAGTCGTGCCCAGCTGAAGAAATGTGTTACAAGTAATTCAAAAAGGAACAGAACCCATATGAGTTTCTAGCACCTTTTTCTTAAAATGTTTTGGGGCTGTGTGCATACTTGTAAGAAAAGAAGTTGTATATTTTACTTGAATATAACTGTATATTGTAAGAATTTGTCGTATATGTTTATTATGCTTATACATATATGATCGTAAGAGTTTTATAAGAGTAGAATGTAAGAGATAGGGTGGAAAACCTTATAATATTTGTGCAAGAGTTATGGCGGCAAACCCCTATAATATATGTGCAAGAGTTAGAGTTGTAGACTCTATAATATATGTGCAAGAGTTAGAGTGGCCGAATCTATGATATCGGTGCAAGAGTTAGAGCGGTAGACGCTTCTAATATCTATGCAAGAATGTAAGAATAAACGTATGAATAAGTAAGATGTAAGAAAGTAAGTGCAGGTTGTAACTAAGAATGGTATCCTTGGATACGAACGTGTATGTTTAAGTGTAAGAATAACATGTGACTTGTTAAACTAGAACTCACTCAGCATAGCTGACTTTTAGTATGCATGCAGGCAAATAAAATGAAGCAGCTGGCTTGAGTAGCATACATCGCAATGAAGAATAAAGGCTGGCATTGGAAGAAGGAAGAGTTTTATAATGTTTAATTATGTTTTGAATTTAAGACAAGTTTTAATGGTTATCAGAAAGAGATTTGAATGTTTTATACCAGTGAACGGTTGAGGTTTTATTTTTCCGCGAATGTTTTGAATTAACTATGATTTTATAACTGTGTTTATGAGTAAATCCAACGTCAAAGTAGTGCACGTGGGTCCGGGGCTTACAATATTCCACCTACCAAGACTGCATACCAAAGTGTTTGGTATATAGGAATCACATATGAGGTGGAATGACTCATTACGAGGAAATGAAAAAAATGATATTTAGTTGGTTAATGGAATGAAATATTCTATTCCACAATAAATCTCATTCCTTCTAAACCCCCTCAAACCCTTTCTATCATAAGAAATCCCATTCCTTTTTTTCATGTTTAATTATCTGTCTTTATTAATGTAATCCTTTGCATATTTTATTATGTAATAAACAGAAAGAAAAAATATACATTTTGATTCATAGAACATGAAGAAGTTGATAAATAACACAATATTAATTTCTTAAAAAATAAAAATACAACAAATGAATATCTCTTTGTAGCTGTCATGTAGAATGATAATCTGAATAAGAGTATGAAAAATATATATATATATATATATATATATATATCAAACAACATATATCTGACTCTATTCATTCATAACGCTGGCAAAACATGATAAAGCAATAAATGAGTCATTCTATTTCATTTCACATTCAATTTATCATTTTATTTAAAGTTGTTATATGATTGAGAATGCAATAAATTTGATAAAAACATAAATAAGAATTAAATATACTAAACTATCATAAAACATAAATACAATTAGTTTCTAAGATTTCAAAGTCGTTCTACGTAAGTTGATGATTGTCACAGCCGCCGACCCTATATACCAAGAGGAGAGTCGCGAATATAGGGGTATGGTATTAAACCCGGTTTACAATCCTAAATTTATTATATTTGGTTTGTTTTATTATATGGGCTAATACATTTGTTATTGGGCTGAGGAGGTTTGTGGAGGTAGCCCTAATTGGGCTAGGCCCATTAGGGTATCATGATGGTGGCCATGAGACTCTATATAAGGAGGTCTTCACCTCCTTATCAAGGGGTCATGCTCAGTAGGTGCCACCACCAGTTTTTGTGTCTGTGAACAAGAGATCTTCAAGATCATCTTAGCGGTCACCTCCACACCCCCAAAACGCCACTGCAGATCGCGAGCAGCCGGAGGAGAGGATCAGCAGACCAGGATGCGGTTCATTCATCTCGAAATCCGTGGAAGCTCCGTCATGGGTCAGGTCAGGTTCCATTTCGTGCTTCGACAGCGAACACAAGCAGTGGTATCGATGTTTATTAAAATATCTAGCAGCGGAAAATTTTATCAGTACCATAGTTAGGAAAAATTATCAGAGTGTAAAAACACTGTGATTCTTATTTTATAAACTGGGGATAAAAACCATTTTTATACAAACATAAGTTTTATAGGGATAAACCCTAATTTACAAAACATATTTCTTTATTCTGGTGACAAGCCACTTATATAAGCCGAAAGGCCCGCATGCATCATTCCTTTGTCTTTAACAAATCACCTGAAACATGTTTAAAAATATTTCAAGAGGAAATACTGGTGAGTACATTTATTTTGTAAATGACATATTTTTACAATTATAACATTAAGATGTTTTTACATTTGCCTGCTTACAAATTACCGAAAGGTATTTGTCACTCGACTGCACCAGTGACTGTGATCATATTACTTATTGGCTAACACTTGTCCAATAAGTAACGTGCAATAACCAAATAAGGTAAGCCTTGTATACAAAACCCCACATAACAATAGTAACCATCCCATAAGTCTACAAAGATTTAATCACTATAATGTAACTGAAAATAGTTTGAAAACATTTGGACTACCTTTGTCATGAGTTTCATAGGTTTAAAAATCTCAATGGCAGTGCTGAAAAACTAGTTGTCTCACACAAATGTAAGTTGTAAAAGAACTCGAATGTCTCACCTTCTAAATTTACAGTTTCTGAGCTGTAACATCCATATTTTGATAATGATAAATAAAAGAAAGTTTTATTATTATCTGTGTGTCGTTATGTAATTTTATTAAGTAATAATGGGTTTGAGTGGTAGACTTAGGATAAAAATGGACCAAGGGATGGTAACGGGCCTAGGGCCCATGGACTTGGGGTATTTAAACTCCTAAACCTCCCAAAACTCCAACATTTCCATCCTCCATCTCCTTCCTCCCAACACACACTCAAAACACACACAAACTCTCTTCCTCTCATATTCTTCTAGGATCCAAGAGAAACAAGGTGATTTCGTGGTCTAGCATCACCAAACAATAAGAAACACGTCCAGATCTGCGGGTTGGTCCATATCTGAACCAAACTCGAAACCATGAGGTATGTTTCGGTTAAAAAGTTAAGTTTTTGTGGTCGGTTTTGACATGCAACTTGGTATAATAGTAGATCGGGCTGTAAGATCTAAGAAAAGCATAAACTTGGTGAGCCGCGACTTAACGGGTGCGATATAGGACGAACAAGTGACGTTCGGGCTATGTAAAAAAAAAGTGAGTAGACAAAGTTGTTACGACCCAAAACCTATTAAAAGGGTAAAATTGGGTCATAAGGAAGGGCCACGGTAAAAATGGCTGAAAAATGATAAAATAAAGGAAATGACGATTCTGATCCCACGGGAATGAATCGCATCGCACATGCATGTGATGCGATTAGTTTAGGGACATGCGATGCGATTAGAATTTACCATGCGATGTGACCGATTTTCATCCATGCGATGCGATTGGTTTGCATCCATTTGATGTGACTGGTTTGCATCCATGTGATGCGACTCGTTTTCATCCATGCGATGCGACTCATTTGCATCCATGTGATGCGACTCATTTACATCCATGCGATGCGATTGAAATGCTTCCATGCGATTGGTTTCATATGCGATCCAAATGGTTGTAAACTTAACCCGACTTGTTTTTCTGATGAGTTTTTAATAAAGGCTTATTAATGAAAACAAGCTCGACCCCAGCCAGGGGCTCTGCTCCTTGGACCCTGCTAGGGGCTGCCTCCCCTAAAACCCCGCTGCCAGGGGCGCTGCCCCCGGACCCCCGTTTGTTAGGGACTTCACTAACCTATAAGTATAATTTGGTTAGACATAGTTAATTTGTACTTATCATTATTACACAGTTAGCCCTGCACAGGTAAGGAAGTGTATTACCATTAACTCGGAGAGAAACCGACTTCAGGTAAGTTTCTAGCCCAATTTCTCTGTTATTTTTTTGGGGTTGTGTGCATACTCCGATGTGATTAGTTAATACACTTACCTTAAGTGGTAAGTTTATGCTATACGAATGGTTTTAAATAATACTTGTTTGGTATAGAAAGAGTTAAGGATATGTACGAAGAAGTATACGAATATATAAATTTAAATATATGTATAGTTTGTATGGTCGAATGGTTAAAGGGTTGCAGTCCCTAATAATATCTGCAAAGAGTAAAGGGTTGTAGACCCTAATAATATCTGCGAAGATCAAAGGGTTGCATACCCTAATAATATCTGCGAAGAGTAAAGGGTTGCAGACCCTAATAATATATGCGAATGTTATAGGGCGAAAGGCTTTCTAAAACATAGAACGGTTATGTATGTAATAAATAATGCAAGCAAGTTAAATTATGAAAGCACGAATGTATGAAAGTAAGAATGTATGTAAGTATGTTTGAATGAAAGGTAAACAGGTTAAGTATGTAATATGTATTTTCGTATTTATATATATAAGAATGTGAATGTAATGTATGTTACCTGATTAACTAGAACTCACTCAGCGTAGCTGACTTTTAGTATGCACGTCGGTAAATAGGTTAAAGGAGTTGGCTTGAGGATGGCACATGGTAGGGACTGAAAGGCTGGCATCTTGAGAAGAAAGATCATGAAATTTTATGTTGTGTTTTGTAGGTTCCCAGCCGGATCTACACGAGATATCGCGTTCTACGTAGGTGCGGAATCCCTACGTAAGACGTTACGAGTATAGAAAACAATACGAGCTAACACACGATACGATAATCAAACACACGTTGTATTCCAACCGTAAACACGTGATACTATGATCACTGAATACAAACTCTCTGACTCGAATACACGAATAAACTTAATTCTTATTGATAAGCCGTAAACAAAACAGCTTATATAGACACAACAACTTCGCCTGGCATGTTCAGGCGAAGTTGTCCCTAACTTCGCTTGTCTAACAAGTTCGCCCATATAAGCGAACTTGTTAGCAACTTCGCTTACATACAAAACTCAAATCTAACTAACACGATTACAGACACTCGACACTGAACTACTGACATCATGCACCAACAGACTCCCCCTTGGCAGTAGCTTCATCTCTTTAGCTTCAAACACGTGTCTTGTAATCTTCAACACTCTTATCTTCATCTTTAAGCATGCACTCCTTCTCGAACACAAACCGATACTATTCTTTGATATTTCCTCGCTTCGTCTTTCCAAGCAGGAATATAAAATATCTTCTTATCATTCAACACCTGCAAATCAGCTTGCGATAAGTTTACCAAGTGCATCGGATCGTACACTCTAAGCAGCTCTTGTTCATCTTCGTCTTCCATCACTGCCTCAGCTGTTTTACAATCAACAAACCACCACTTTAGATCTTTGAGCACATCCTTGGGCATCTGTTTCATCGGCACTTCTTTCAAACACCGGATCGGTTTATACTTCATAATCATCCAAGGCTTTCCGTCTGCTCTCAAACCTCTATCCTTGTCTTCAACAAGTTTTCCCTTTTGTGGTTTCAACAGCTCAAATTTCTTCTCTTTTATACTCTCTTTCCACACAATCTTCCCAATGACTCTAGCCATATTATCGTCACTTCTGTTTATCAATCCCAATCTGGCTAAGTCTTTCACTTCACATTCTGGCAGTGTATTCAACAATCTCAACATCCTTCTAAAGTACTGAACACCGTCATACCTTTTAATCACGAAGAGCCTCAACTGCTCATCATAAATCCAGCATATAATCCCTTTCTTCGCTTCAGCATAACCTTTAATGTTGTAACTCTTCTTAAACATTGTAGGGACCGCCGGTTTCTTCGTTTTGACGAACCAACGAGCATAGCCTTCTTTCCATCTAGGCTGCTCTTCCCATTCAGATTCATCACTTGCCATCTCTTTACTCATATCTGCTTTCTCAACATCTGGAATGTCATGCTCAATATTTTCCTCAACTATCTCTCCCTCTTCAATCTCATTATCAATCACAATCTCTTCTCCAATCTTCTCTATCACATCACTCGGTAGTACATCATCATCACCAACCAAACCATCATCCATCTCCTCTACGTCCACTACCACCACATCATCACCACCAGCTGCAGTTGTCGACTCCCCCTGAGTTGTGGAAGTTCCAAGAGCTTGATCAGTTCTTGGCAACTCACCACCTGCATCTTTCGATGCATTGGGATCATCGTCTCTATCATTTCGTCTCTTGGTCCTCAACTCATCGCCTTTACAGCTCGTCTCCCCCTGAGATGCCAAGAACTCCTTGAAAGCATCAATGATTTTTCCATGTTCTACCAGCAGGGACGACTGCATCTGATTCTCTGCAACTAGGCGTTGAATAGCCTGGGTCTGGATAAGATTAATCCTTGACTGCTCTGCCACGACCCGTTCAAGTGCTGCTATTCGTTCAGAGTCTGATAGGGTTGCATCGAAATCGAACCTCATATGTGATATATCTTGAGTGTACTGAGGAGGGATTTCCGATGTCACCGGGACCTCAGAAGTAGAAATAGACGTAACCTCATGTGGTATCGTCACCGATAACCCTGCAGTGGCCACAACAGTCGACTCGATAAATTGTGCCACGACCTCCGATGGAGTAACGGTCGGAGGCGGCAACGAAACGATCTCAGGAGCCGAAAGTTGGAAAGTAGTGGGTGGGAGGCCAAATGTAGATGAGGTAGCCACCACGGGAACAACCGTAGTGCTTGGCCTTGTAACCTGTAGTGATGAGGGAACCATTGTCATACCGGATAGTGCTGGTGGAGTGAAACGTACCACCCTAGAGCTCTCACCGGCTCCCGATCCTGCACCTATCCGTTCCCTTCTTGACCTCCGGATCAACTGTTGTACCTCTTCCTCATAATCTGACTCGCTGTCATCATCTGTTCTCTTTCTTTTCCCATGTAGTCTTTCTCGAGTTACCATAATCCTTCTTGCCTCTGCCACTTCATCATCAGAATCAGAACCAGCCACCGTAGCAGCTGTCCTAGTAACATTCACAGTCGACACTTGGGCTACCGAGACCTGTACGTTTTCCTCTGGATCCACCCGATCCATATCAAAGAAGCCTTGACCACCAAATTCTGCATCAAGGTCCACGTTCTCCTCCGGTGACACAACAGGTGCAGCATGTATAGCTTGAGGTGCTCCTCCCTGTTGTGGTGCCGGGTCCCTAAACTCGTCCCCACGAGCAGGTACATACCCCGGGTTGATTAAGTACCCAAACAGCGGAGTATGCCGAGGACGGAGCTCAGGTTTGCTCCTCGCACTGGAGGATCTACATTGGGCGAAGATCCGTTTATTCACACTCTCAACGTATCGGATCGGACGGCGCTGAGGAAGCGTTGGAGCAACATGATTCAAGATCATTTGAAGAAATCTTGGATACATGATGAATCGGTCACGCGCCATCGCTCTTCTTTGACGATCAATCTCATAAAAGACCATCTGACTAAAGCTGTATCTCTTGTTGTAAGTCAGAGCAGTCATTGCTGACTGCATGGTCGCGCCCATGCCATCAGTGCCCGCCTTTCTCCCTGACATGCAAACAATCATAACATGCATGAGAAAGCGCCACTGATCAACTAAAAATCCTTTTCTCCTCTGCGTATCCCCCAAGGGACCAGAGTATCCCATTCTCAAAAACGCTCCATCACGGAAAGGAGCTACAAACTCTGTCGGGTCATCCCTTGTCTCATTTCCAAACCGTAAAGCCGCCCGGATTTGTTCAGAAGAGAACTGAACAATCTGATTGTTGACTGTTGCGCGCATCACCGGGGGTTCGACTCTACAATCATATTCCATGGTCTGCCAAAAATCCTCAATGTTGGGCAAGGATATCGGCAGAGTTGTAGTAATCGCGTGGAATATCCGCGAGCGTAACAGAAACGTGATGATTTCACGGAAATCATCAACTCCGCTCGCCTCCGGGTCTAATGTTATATACATGTTGTGACCCGGGAAGAACTATCTCTGGTTATCACCTCCGTCATCACCGCCTGCACCACCTGCTCCAGCAACAGCAGCCATATCTGCAACAAACAGGTTAAGTTAGATAAATGTCAAAGCAAGTCACAAGTTCGCCTGTTACCATGAGCGAAGTTGTGATCTATTCTGTATAGGCGAAGTTAAAGGTGGGGCGAAGTTGGGAAACAACTTCGCTTCAACTTGAACTTCGTCTGAGAACTGTTAAGTAAAATGGTCCAGGCGAAGTTAATGATAACTTCGCCTAACCACAACATCGCCTCATAAACTGTTTCAAAAATTAATAATCAGGCGAAGTTAAACCTCAGGCGAAGTTACGGATAACTTCGCCTAAACTGTAACTTCGCTGAATTTGAATCGGCAACAGTTAGGTTTATCGAACGACGTGTAGATGATGGAATTGGAGATCGAGAACACCGTAACACATGATTTTATGAAGTTTTAGACGTTCAAGTAAATTACTATCACGTAATAACAAGTTTGAAATTGGGTGTTTAAGGTTTCGAAAGACGAGGTCGATAATCGAGTCGAAACGACCGATGATCAACCTCAAAAACATTGATTATACGAAACTAGAAACCTTACACACCTTTAATCACGGATTGGAATCGAAATAAGAACACAGATGATTGAGAATATATGATCGATAAGTTCGCTTAGGTTGACAGTAAGTTCGCTGGTTTTTGGAAAATAATAAATCGTCTGACCTTAAAACTTCTTTATATAGGGTCAAAGTTAGTACAGGCGAAGTTATCGATAACTTCGCCTATTCCAGGCGAAGTTATGAACAAGTTCGCCGGTATTTACAAAACAAACCCCTATACGTTGAACAATTTTCAATAAAGTTTTAAAAACATCCTTTAAAGCGTTAAATGATACGATCAAGACCAAGTAACCAGGTATAAAATCAAACAATTACATAAGTAACGAAAATTTGAAAAAATAAAGTACACGGGATCAAATTTCAGTCTTGACAGGGACTACCATGTTTTAGAAAAGATCCGAACATGAATCATACTAATTACGTGACTGTCACACAGATCCGTGTTTAGCTGTATTATGACATAAAGAAACAGGTTGTAAGTAGGTAATATACTTAAAATGGTTTTCATCGTTTCTGTGATACGAGTTAGGTTCAATTAAGCTCAAAACTTAAGTGGGCAACAACTCAGAGATTATGATGCCTCCTATCTATTCTCAAGGCGTATTTGGCTTTCCCCAAGTCACCCCGAATTGACCTCGACCCGTAGTGTCTGATTAAGTAACAATTACTCTTCGATCTTAGACTCTGCTTCCCGTTCACCTTCTTGCGTCTTGATTGATAATCATTAACATTATGAACTCTAAATTTTTTTTTTTTATTTAATTTTTTTTTTTATTTAACATGTATATACACAACTTCAAGTAGAAAATAACTGCAAGTCCCAAATCTGGATCACTGCAGTGTCTTGACACGCTATCTTCACGGGAATCAGAAACTCACGGGCTCGTGTATGACTGGGTAATCGCTTTTTTGCCTATCATTCGGAAAGATATGTATGAAGACATGCACAACTCTTAAGGAGTTTCTACATAAAATCGAGTAGATTTAGTTAGTATCACTTCTACTTTTACGCACCATAAAAAGCTACTATGACATACAATGACTGTTCTAAAGTCTTTTAGGCCTAATAACTTCACTAGTTAAGCACACAGAATTAGTATATCTATCACTTTCCAAGGTTGGATCAATTTTCTGTTAACCATAGTAAAGGTACTTCTTACGAAGTAGTAGACTTGAAAAATAATTTCATCTCCCGAAAAGAAAAAAATTTAACTTCAATCGCCCCGACCAAATCAAAGTCTTCAGGGAAACGGCTATCCCGAAGATCCAATGGATCAGCTGGACCGACCACATACTAGTATGTGTCCTTCTAACTAAGTATGATCGACTAATTTTCAGCGAAAGAATGAAAACACATCAAAAACCGCCCCGGTCACTTTCAGTCATCTGGTTAATGGCTATCCTCATATTCTACAAGTAGAAATGAGGACCAAACATATCCGAAGACATGTCCTTCAAACTGAGGCAACCGACATAATTCTAAGCGATAGTGACGTTTTTTTTTTTTTTTTTAAACACAAACATATGACATGGTTACTCGGGATTGATCATCCCATTCAGCTCAACAAGGTTTTGAAATCTAGTTTTGACAAACGCTTTCGTGAACAAGTCAGCGAAATTATCTAACGTGTCAACCTTTTCGAGCACAATCAGTTTCTTCTCAGCACAATCCCGTATAAAATGATGACGAATGTCAATATGTTTAGTTTTACTGTGCTTTACGGGATTGTTAGTTACTGAGATAGCAGCAGTGTTATCAATGCATATAGGAGTAAGTGAGAAATTCAGACCATAATCGCGCAACTGTTGTTGAATCCAAAGAACCTGGGAGCAGCAGTTGGATGCTGTCATGTATTCTGCTTTACAGGTTGAAATTGCGACTGAGGTCTGCTTCTTGCATTGCCACGACACTAGTCTGCCACCAAGAAACTGACATCCACCAGTTGTAGACTTCCGACTCTGATTGCACCCTCCATAATCAGAATCTGTGTAAGCGACTAGCTCCAAGTCTCCTCCTCTCGAGTACCACAACCCCAGCTTCGGCTTGCCTTTGAGATACCGCAGTATCCTCTTCGCACCCTTCAAATGAGATTCTTTTGGGTTTGCCTGAAAGCGTGCACAAAGACAAACAGCAAACATTATATCAGGCCTAGAAGCAGTTAAGTACATTAAAGAACCTATAATAGCCCGATATTGGGTTGGGTCCACGTCTGCATCGTTGTCTGAATCAGCACCCAATTTGTGATTGACGCAGACTGGAGTATCATATGGAGTGCTGTCCTCCATCTTGAAGCGTTTGAGAACATCATGAACATACTTCGTCTGATGAATGAACATCCCGTCTTTCTTCTGATCAACCTGCAATCCTAAAAAGAAAGTTAGTTCCCCCATAGCACTCATTTCAAATCTCTTCTTCATGACGGCCTCAAACTCCTGACACATGGCGACGTTTGATGCAGCAAAGATAATGTCGTCCACGTAGACTTGCACCAGCAGAAAGTCGCTACCCTTTCTCTTGAAGAACAATGTGCTATCAATTTTACCTTTTTCAAACTCATTCTCAAGCAAGTAATCTGATAAGGTTGAATACCAGGCACGAGGTGCCTGATGTAGTCCATACAGCGCTTTACTTAGCTTGTACACGTGATCGGGAAAGTCAGGGTCAGGAAAACCCGGAGGTTGCTCAACGTACACAACCTCATCGACTTTACCATTTAGGAACGCACTCTTCACATCCAACTGAAAGACCTTCATCTCCTTATGAGCAGCAAATGCCAAAAACAGTCGAATGGCTTCCAATCTTGCCACAGGAGCAAACACCTCATTGTAATCAATCCCCTCTTGCTGATTAAAGCCTTTAACAACCAGCCTCGCCTTGTTCCTGATAACAATCCCTTTCTCATCTCTCTTGCATTTGAAGACCCATTTCATGCCTATCGCATGCACATTCTTCGGTTTTTCAACCAAATTCCATACTTCCATTTTCTTAAACTGAGCTAACTCTTCTTGCATGGCTTCGACCCACGAGCTGTCCTTAAGAGCCATTTGATAGTTCTTTGGTTCAATCTGGCTGATGAAGCAGGTGTACAAGCATTCGTTGATAATGCCCGTGTCTTTAATGCATGTGTAAACACAGGTGTGCTCATTCAAGCCTTTTCTTGTTTGTACACCGGCGGACAGATCACCTATCACGTTCTCCAAAGGATGATCTTTGTGAATTCTCGTAGTCGGAACCGAACTGACATTCAGATTATCTTCCAAGTTTGAAGATAGCTCATCAATGGGTGATTAATGTTGAGAGTGAAACGGATTGATGAATTCCTCTTCAGTAGAGGCAGCAGGGGTATTGACAGCATTTGACAAGGAAGGCTGACATTCATCATACTGTGGTCGTTGCACCAAAGTGTCTTCCTCATCGCATATCATCTTCGTAGCAATTCTTTCCTCAACTTCTGCAAAATCCAGATAAGGTATGTTAAAAGATTTAAAAAGTCTATCATAGTCGAAAACCCCAGCGGGTCCCGTGCTTGGTTTTGGTGATTTGTAACTTGTGATATCAGTGTTACACACCACCTCAACCTTGCTGGTCGATGTATTAAAGACCCGTCTGTTGGGAGTCCCAACAACGTATCCGACTAAGATTCCTTCGTCGGCTACTTCACCAAATTTAGAATTGGTCTTTAATATCGAACACGGGGACCCGAATGGTTCAAGACCACTAAAGTTGGGCTTTCTCCCATGCATAAGTTCATAACAGGTTTTATTTAATCTTTTAACAGTTAAAACTCTATTAAGGATATAACAGGCTGTTGCAACAGCTTCAGCCCAGAACACCACGGGAAGTTTTGAATCAGCCAGCATGGTTCTGGCTCCTTCAATTAAGGTTCTGTTCTTCCTCTCAGCCACTCCATTTTGTTGCGGTGTATACGGTGCGCTGTATTGGTGTTCTATCCCCTTCTGTAAGCAGAAGATCTCCATCTCATAGTTCTTGAACTCAGTTCCATTGTCACTCCTGATGAATTTAACCCGTTTCCCCATGATATTCTCAACCTTGGTAATCAAATTCTTTACCATCTGCACTGTTTCATCCTTTGACTTCAGGAAATATACCCAGGAATATCGAGAGAAATCATCAGTGATCACCAAGCAGTAAGATGTTCCTCCTAGACTTCTTACATTCACGGGACCGAAGAGATCCATGTGAGGTAATTATAGGGTACTGACAATTGAATTGACCTTCTTGGTGTGATGGGATTTTTTGTGTTGCTTTCCCTTTTTGCATGATAAGCATTTGTCTTCAAAGTTGAAATTCTTCAAGGGAACACCCAGCACAAGCCCATTTTTAACAAGGTAGTTCATTTTCCGAAGATGAATGTGCCCCATTCTCCTATGCCACAACTCGGACTCCGATTCAGTTGCTTTTGACAGAAGACACGATTCTTCTGTGGCCATCTCAGTCGACCTCATATCCATGATATACGTATTCTTCACTTTTGGAGCCTTCATAACAATCCAATCCTCTGGTATCTTAAAACCAGGATACAACACAATCGCTTCATTCTTTGTAAAATGTACGGTGTAGTCTTTGTCACAAATCTGCGAAACACTCAGCAGATTGTGCTTCAGTTCTTCAACAAAATTTACTTTCTCCAAAGTCATCTTTCCATTCGACACCGTCCCTATTCCTGTAATCCTTCCACCGCTCTCTCCTGCGAAACTCACTCTTCCTCCTTGAACAGGTTTCAAGTCGTGTAACAATTTCTTGTTACCCGTCATGTGCCGGGAGCAGCCGCTATCCACAACCCATTGATTGTTGGCAGCCCTGTTCAACTGTTCCTGCACGATTAAAGCAGATGATTAAAATCTGGGGACCCAAGACCGATTGGTCTTGGGTCGATACATCCCGTACATTGGCTGTCCAAAGTTAGTATCATAATAATTTATGTGAGTCCTAACAGGATACCTTCTTGTGGATTGACTATAAGGCCATCCAAACCTTCGTGAATTAAAAGAATTATTACTTAAGGTTTGGTTGTTAGCAGTGAAAAACTGAGATCTATTTCTTTGAAAACCTGGATTAGTCCATTTTCTGAAATTTAATGGGTTTTCATTTTTACCATTATATTGATTAACGTTAGTTCTTTTCTCAGATTTTGAAGTCCTCACACCTCTGAATTTCTGCTTCAGAGGGCAATCAGCAACAAGGTGTCCTAATTGATTACATCTAAAACAACTCCTGTGTCCAACTTTCTTATCAAAAGTTGTCTTAGATGTTGAGGCTGTATTACTGCCCGTTTGTCTCACATATGGTGGGACATACGGGTTTAGTGGAGACTTCTTTTCAGGTGTTTTATTTTTCTCTCCACTTTTTGGTAACACTTCCTCTTATTTTGTCTCACTCGACTCAGAAGACTTGTCTGAGTTAGATGAGACAGGACTCGGAGCAGAAATCTTAACAGGCTTACTTGTTTCGCCTTTACTAACTTCTGGTTCTTTAATCGTTACTTTAACCGGAACTGTCTGACCATAGTCAACATCGACAGATTTCTGATTACTAGGGTCATAAGTGTAATTATGATTGAAAGGTGGTGGAACTTCATGATAACCAATTCCTCCCATTTTTGGGGAACCCTGATCACTAATGAGGTGATCAAGTATAGCGGAGGAATTTCTGAATTGCTCAAGTTTCCTGTTAAGTTCCACCACTTTTACCTGGTGATCAGCTATCTGTTTTTCCCTTTCAGCTATTAGTTTGGTTTTCTCTTCTAGAACTTCATAGCTAAGATCAATCACTTGAATTTTTTCAGCAAGCTTTGCTTTAAGACTTTTAATATCTTTCTCACTAGCTTTAATTTTTACTTTGTAACTATTTTCTCTAGCTTTAGTGAAATGATGATCTTCTTTTAAAGTTTTAAATTGCGCATCCAAACTAACAAACTGATCAGTTATAGTTGTCAGTTGTTTAGACAGATGTTCACACTTAGTACAAGGGAGTTCGGTACTTACCTCGGAGAGCTGGTCTGCCACATCTGCCATGTAAGCTTCATTTTCGCCAGTTCCCTTCTCACTATCTGCAGTTTCGATGTTTTCCAAGTTAGCCTATTCAAATACTTCTTCAACATGCGGATTCCAGTTGTACTCCTCGTTCTGTCTGGAAATCATGGCTCTATAGTCATTACCACTACCACTCTGCTGTGTAGATCTGTTTTGACTGCGTTCTACACGTTCATTTTTGCATTCTTTTGCAAAGTGGCCATTCTGCTGACAGTTGTAACAGCGTACCTTCGACTTATCAAACCCTGGCCTCTCTCCGACAAACTTCCTGCCAGTCTTCTTCATGAACCTCTTAACCCTTCTGACAATCATAGCCATCTGCCACTGCAGATCCATCTCCTCCAGATCATCAGCATCGATCTGATCATAGTCTTCATCCAAAATTGCAGGATCAACAATCTTACCCTGAATGTAATTCTCATACGAAGCAATAAAAGATGCATAGAGAGCAAACTGCTGTTCAGCAGATTTAACACTCATGGGCATCTTCGAGTAGTTGTTGTTTGAAACACTTGGGGAAAAACTACTCTTGGTCGCTTGAGGTTGAGAAACATTTGATCCTCCAGCTACAAAGCACACATCACCGTTCATGTTGAGAGATACATGTCCTTCGTGTGTTGAGTTAGCGCCTGACTCTCCCTTAGAGTAATAAGCAGATGATTCAGTTTTCGAACTTGATCCTGAGTTAACCTTTGCACCATACATACCCGGATCTTGAACCTGATCGGTAGGTGTCTTCTTTCGTACCATGTTCAGTTCAAACGTTCTTAGCTTGTTAACTGCTGTCTCCAGGTCATAGTCAGCAAAGTCTTTGTCTTCTCTCATCAACACAGTATACATCTCCCATTTCGGTGGGAGAGCATCAAGAAGCTTTTCAACAATCTCATCTTCTTTGTAAACAATTGAATAGTTGCTGAGTTCAGTCATCAGATGATAATATCTAGTGATGATATCATCAAGTGATTCATTCTGCAGATACTTGAAGACCGAGAATTGGGTTTTTAGAAGTTTAATTTTCGAGGCACGAATTCCCACATTGCCCTCAAACCGGTTCTCAAGTGCTTCCCAAAGCTCTCTAGCAGTTTTATACTTTCGGAAGGTGTGAAGTATCTCTTGTGGAAGAGCCATTGTAATTGCTGCATGAGCTTTGCTTTCGGCCTCATACATTTTCTTCTCTTCTTCTTCCATCTCTTTGTATTTCTTGATCTGATCACGACCCTCATACTCAGCAGTAGGTGGAATGTAACCATCTTGTATGCACACCCACATCTTAGCATCTTGGTACTTGACATATTGTTCAAAACGATCTTTCCACGCTACATAATCAGTTTTCTTAAGCATCTTAGGTGCCTTTGTAGCCGAACCCGCTTCTACTTCCATCTTTACCAGTTCGGTAATGTTTATCGAAGACATCTTTCACAAATCTCAAAGAAATCTGAAAATCAAAAATTTTATTTTCAAACAGCACTGTAGGCGAAGTTGTGGATAACTTCGCTTAAAACTTAACTTCGCGTGAATTTGTAACTTCGCTCACTTTCTTAAATTCGCCGGATTGGCGAAGTTGAGAATAACTTCGCTTAAGTTGAGCGAACTTGGGAGGTAGGCGAAGTTGTGGGTAACTTCGCTTGAGGTAAGCGAACTTGAAGAGGTAGGCGAAGTTGTGGATAACTTCGCTTAACCTTATATCTTCGCCGAAACCCTACTAACAGTGACGGCAACTTCGCCTGATGAACACGAACTTTCTGCAGATTAGATTTCTGGGTTTTTCGAGGTTTGTGAAGGTGTTATGGGTTGTTTATGATTGTAGGAGGTGAGTATAGCACAAAAACTCAGAAAACTCGTCCCGCGAATAGTCGAACGGAACGATTTCTACACCCGCGTGATAATCCCGAACCACATAATCGAGCAAATGCTCTGATACCAATTGTAGGTTCCCAGCCAGATCTACACGAGATATCGCGTTCTACGTAGGTGCGGAATCCCTACGTAAGACGTTACGAGTATAGAAAACAATACGAGCTAACACACGATACGATAATCAAACACACGTTGTATTCCAACCGTAAACACGTGATACTATGATCACTGAATACAAACTCTCTGACTCGAATACACGAATAAACTTAATTCTTATTGATAAGCCGTAAACAAAACAGCTTATATAGACACGACAACTTCACCTGGCATGTTCAGGCGAAGTTGTCCCTAACTTCGCTTGTCTAACAAGTTCGCCCATATAAGCGAACTTGTTAGCAACTTCGCTTACATACAAAACTCAAATCTAACTAACACGATTACAGACACTCGACACTGAACTACTGACATCATGCACTAACATGTTTAAGACAAGTTAACTTCTGTTAAGACAAGATTTATTGTCTTGTAATATATTGGTTGATTTTTTACGGTTTCGCAAAAAGTTTTAATTCACTCTGATATTTAGAACTGTGTTTTTGAGTAAATCCAACGATAAATGTAGGGTTGCCAGGATCGGGGCCTTACATGAGCTTCCTGATAATTAAACACCTAGATTAACACAATGTAGTATATAAAGTATAAATCGATAATCATAATGATAATCACGAGATTAAAAACTTTACACTATGGCACAAAGTCAAAGTCTCACCTTGTTCAGGCCGAGATTTGGATTCGTGTACTAAAGTTTCTTTCGATCGGATTAGGGTATCGTTGCGAAGATTCGGTATTACACAAATACCTTAATATATATGAAAGTGAGAGAGATCTATGTGAATTAAACGATGAAACAAGCATGGATCACCTCCCTTTGATAACTGATTTTGAAGTTGGTTGCGTATTGCGAAATTCTAAAAAGAGGGTCATCGCATAGCATGATGGCCTTATAGGATTGGCGAGTCAACCATAGCTATGCCACGTGGCATGCAACGTGTCACGGCTTTGTAGCCAGCACTTTTCGTATCGGGATGGGTTATTTAAGTACCCATCGCATAGTGCGGTGAACACCAAAATTTTTCGGATAACTATAAGCCTTCACGTATCGCGACAAGGCTCATCTCCATCCATCACGTAGCGTGATGGGAATAAAAAATTTTGTTTTCCACAAACATACTAAGGCGGCTCTTAAGCGGCTCACGGTGTGCGAAGTGAAAAGTGCGCCATCAAAGCACCACATTGCGCCCATCGCACTTAGCCCGAGCTCGTGCCCGTACGCGTGCGCGTTGGGAGCTTCGCACCCACTCTAAGATCACTGAATATGTCTTATCATTCAAGAATATTATCTTATGAGCCCTTTTTTTATAAGGTGCTTACAAGTTTTTCTTTCGAGCAATGTGTGACAAGCCATTTTGTTATTTTTCCAATGTGGGATAAATGCACTTTCCCTTTGTTTATATTTTTTGATTGTTATATTCTCCCCTCCTTATTTTAAATCTCATCCTCAAGATTTATTGGAATAAGTATGGATATTTTCGTTTCATTTCTGATTCAGATTCCCAAGTATGTTATGGTCCACGTCTTGAATTCCATTCCGCTATGACCAGAACTAGTCTCTTATGCTTAAGTTTCTTGATTTTTCTATCTTTAATTTGTAAAGGTTTCTTAATGAATTTCAACTTTTCGTTTACCTTTATATTTTGAAGAGGTACCTTTAACGATTCATCAACTAAGCATTTTTAAGTTTTTTACATGAAATACATCATGTATACTAGCCATGTCTTCTGGTATTTTTAGCTGATAAGCCATTGGTCCAAATTGTTTAATGATTTGGAATGGTCCAACAAATCTTGGACTCAACTTTCCCTTCTTTCCAAATCGAACTACTCCTTTCCATGGAGACACTTTCAGCAGCATTTTATCTCCAACTTGAAATTCCAATGGTTTACATCGATGATTTGCATAACTCTTCTGACGATCTCGTGCAGTCTTCAGTCTTTCCTTCACTTGAATTATCTTGTCAAGTAGTTTCTTGTACAGTTTCAGGATCTGATAATTGTTTTTCTCCTATTTTTTCCGAACTTACTGGTGTTCGGCACTTTCGTACATAAAGTGCTTCAAATGGGGCACCATTAATGCTTGAATGATAACTATTATTATATGAGAATTCTATTACTGCTAAATGATCATTCCAATTACCACCAAAATCTATTACACATACTCTTAGCATGTTTTCCAATGTTTGTATGGTCCCTTCACTTTGACCATCGGTCTGTGGATGGTATGTTATGGTCAAGTTTAATCTTGTTCCCATGGTTATTTGGAAACTTTTCCAAAAATGAGTAGTGATGCAACTATATCGATCAGACACGATGGATAATGGAACTCCTTGTAATGAAACTATTTTATCCAAATATAGCTTTGATAATTGGTTCATTTTGAAAATTTCCTTCATTGGTAGGAAATGTGTTGATTTTGTTAATCTCTCCACAATTACCCAAATTGTGTTAATACCTTTCCTTGTTTTAGGTAATTTGGTAACAAAAACCATTCTTATCAATACCGGTATCTCTAATTGTTGAAGTAATCCTGATGGCTTTTGATGTTCGGCTTTAACTTGTGAACAAGTTAAACAATTCAAAACGTAACTAGCTACGTCCTTTTTTCATTCCTATCCACTAATAGATTTTCTTCAAATCTTGACGCATCTTATCACTTTCAGGTTGCATCGTATATTTAGCTTTATGAGCTTGTTCGAGAATCCTTTCCCGTAGGTTTCCTTTGATAGGTATCCATATTCTTCTTTTATGGAATTCTCAAATTCCATTTTCATATTTCTTCAATTCTTTTATAATTCCTTTTAATCCTTCAGTATCACTCGTTTTGGTTTCTCATGGTGCTTATGGCTTAAAGCATCTGCTACTACATTAGTCTTACCTTCGAGATACTGAATTTCACAATCATAATCACTAAGAATTTGCATACAGTGTCTTTGCCTCATGTTCAGCTCCTTTTGTCTAAAAATATATTTTAAACTTTTATGATCTATGAATACAGTAAACTTACTGCCATACAGATAATTTATCCAGTTTAGGGCAAATTAATGATCCCAATTCTAAGTCATGGGTTGTATAATTCTCTTCACGCTTCTTTAGTTGTCTGGGCACGTAAGCAATTACTTTTTCTCGTTGCATTAATACACATCCCAACCCTAATTTGGAGGCATCACAACAAATTGTGAAGTCCTCACTTCCTTCTAGTAATGCAAGCATGGGGGTATTTAAACTTTTTCACTTCAAAGTTGCAAAAGCTTCTTATTGCATAGGTCCCCACTCAAATTTAACATATTTACACGTTAACTTTGTTAACGGTACTGCTATCTGAGAAAAATCATAGATGAAGCATCTATAATATCCTGCTAATCCTAAGAAACTTCGAATTTCTGTAGGTGTTTTAGGAATTTTCCATTTAGTGATAGCTTCTATTTTGGCAGGATCCACATGAATACCACCTACATGGTTATATAAGGGACCTAGAAATTGTAATTCTTGTAACCAAAACTCACACTTAGAGAAGTTAGCATAAAGCTTCTCATTGCTTAATAGTGTTAAAAGCATATAAAGATGTTTGATATGATCGTCATTACTTTTGAATAAATAAGTATATCGTATATAAAAACAATTACAAATTTATCCAAATACGGTTTACATATCCGATTCATCACCCATCGCCTGAGCTCGGGCGCGTCGGGTGCTGCACACCCTCGATAAGACCATTGAATGTGTCTTGTCATACAAGAGTATTTTCTTATAATACCTCTTCCTAATAAGGAGCTTACAAGTTTTTTTTAGCGATATGGGACAAGCCATTTTGCTATTTTTCCAATGTGGTATAAACTCGTTTTCACTTTGTTTGTACTTTTGGATTGTTCTAATGACGGCATATATAGTAGCCCTAGTCCAATAGTTGTCACTCACATTTCTGAAAGATCATATAAGTAGAAAAACAAACTATCTTCGTCCAAACATATATGGTAGCCCTAGTCCAATACCTTTTCTTTCACGACTAATGTCACACCCTCAAATTTCGACTAATAGGGTATTACCGCAAGGCGTGTAACATACCAGGATCGAGCTCATTTTTTATACCAAACAACCAATTTAAAATATTCAAAACATTATTTAAGTCTCATTCAAATATGAGAAAACAAAACTAAACCAAATAGTTTAAAAGTGTTGTGGAAGCACTAAAGTAAACAGTTTAGAAACAATAAACTATGTGCTCAAACACGCACAACCCATCATATGTAAACAATGTGAAATAAAAGTTCATGCAACAAGTGTGACTCCTGACATTTGCAATGCAACCCGCTCCTTAACACACCTAGCAATTTGGACAAGTATAAATACTCAAGGGTCAACACGAGGTTGGTGAGTTCATAAGTTATAGTAAAAAGCAGTATATTACTATATATAGTATGCATAGCATAAGTAGTGTATGTATAAGTGGATTTAGTACTTTTCCAATATACTAGAGTAGCTAACCCATTTACAAGCTACTAGACGTTTGAACTGAAGCTGACTGTCTATATGCCTTCTTACCAAGTCTATCACAAAACACTAGTGCATGTATGTTAGGACTTTATGTGGTATGAGGGCATCTAGTATACACATGTGATATATAAGAAACCATATAAATCCAAAATAAGTCGCTGTGTTTTTCCTCCAGAAAACCAGTATGTAAGTATGTCCATGTTTTCAATCCAGAAAACAAGTAAAGAAAATGTTTTGTTGTTTTCACTCCAGAAAACAAGTATACGAAAATAGTTTTATTGTGTTCAATCCAGAAAACAAATAGGAAAAAGCATGAACTCACCTGATGACGCGTATAATAGACTTTCTTAAAAAACCAAAGACTGCACGTGACTCTTAAACCGTTACCTAGTACAAGTGTTTAAGTTATTAGAGTGTGTTCAACAACTCATGACTTTAAGACCCACGTATGAACACAAACACAAACTCGACCGACGACTCGTTGGTGATAACATGTATCCAATTAACATTCGTTACTTTTCAAACCTGAAAACCCGACCCATTTCGAATTTATGGTTATATATATATATATATATATATATATATATATATATATATATATATATATATATATATATATATATATATATATATATATATATATATATGATTAGGTTCATTTCAGAATTGTTTCTTAGTGTGAGAAGTGCGAGAAGTTATTACAACCAATCATAATTTTTCTTTTATTTATGATTTATTTTAATAGAAGGGGCATCTTATTAAAAAGCTTTTTTCATTTATGGCAGGTAACTTATGTGTGGGATAAGTTATATATTTTTTGTTTTTAATATAATTATTTTTATAATATAACTAGTTTCATGTACCATAAAATAATCGATCTTCTTAATTCCATTTTATCAACAAATATAACTAAGTTACAAACTATTTTTTTTATTTTTTGTTTGTTTTTTTGTATTTTTAATTTATGATTAATTCGTTCATTTTAATTTTTCAAACTTAACCAAATTTAGGAAGATTTTCAGCTTTATACTGAATTCGTAAAATCACATACACAGTACATAAATGATCTTACACACGATAAAATTTACACATACAATTCGAAATGCCACATCCACAGTGTATATATATGAACCTACACAAGATAAAATTTACATATACACAATTAGAAATACCACATACACAGTATATACATGAACTTACATAGACATACGATAAAATTTACATATACACAAATCGAAATACCAGGTACATGGTACATATATGGACCTACACACAATAAAATAATAACATAAACAATTTGAAATATCACCTGCACGGTATATATATGAACCTACACACTACAAAATATATTTTTTTACATTAAACTACATATAATAAATAACAGATCATGCTAATAAACTACACTTGTAAAATTTTCACATACACATTCGTGATATCACCTACACAGTACATATATGAACTTACACAATATTATTTTTGTAAAATAGTTTGTAAAATAATTTCGTGAATCACATTATTTATGATTTGAACAAATTAAAAAAATAGAAAAAACAACAAATTGAAGTTATATCGTGATGTATTTAAATATTTTTCTATTTGAAACAAAAGAAAAAAAATGAAGTCAAACCTTGTTATTAAATTCGGATAGGAATATTATGTTAGTATTAATCATTAAATGATTTAATAGCAAACGTTTAGGGAAATCATTGATTGTAAACATTTGTTATGATAGAATAAGGCCAAAGTACTCATTTTCTAATAAAAGGCTTATAAATGAATTCCATATTTATAACAAGAATGCCATTATTATTTTGAACCATAGATCAAACATATCAATGGCTCAGATTTATTGAGTTTGTTGAGTTCGCGATAATCGATACACATGCAAAATGAACTGTCCTTTTTCACAAATAGAACAGGTGCGCCGCAAGGGGAAGAACTTGGGCTAATGAAACCCTTCTCCAAGAGTTCTTGCAATTGACTCGAAAGCTCTTGCATTTCGGACGGTGCAAGACGATAAGGTGCTTTAGCAACGAGATTTGCTCCCGGTATGAGATTAATATGGAATTCGACTTGACGAACAGGAGGAAGTCCAACAACGTCATCAGGAAAGACGTCAGGAAAATCACGAACAATCGGGATATCTTGAATCTTTTTCTTATCCTTATCCTTATCCACCACAAGTGCTAAGAAAGCAATGTACTTCTTACGTAAATAACGTTGAGCTTGTAAACATGACATGAGATTAAGCTTAGAAGTAGGTGCACTACCGAAAACCTTAAGAATACAACCATCTCAAAACAAATAACCTCGACGTGGTTAAGGGTTAGCCAATCCATTCCAACAAAAATGTAACATCTCGAATTTTTCGTATTTGTATTCGTTTAAGTTTAAACTGATTCGGGTACATAATTCAGATATTTCAAACTATTTAAAACTTGTATTTATTGGTATTTAACTTGCTTTAACTTATTTTATAACTTCATAACTTTCAATTAGGCCAAATAGCCCTTAGAAACTTTTAAAATCGACTAAAACGGCTAAAAATCTCATTTTCAGGAACTACAGGGACTAGTTTTGCCAATTGTTTCCTATTTTCGATTAAATTAACGAAACTTAAGCTCCAATATATGTCAACTAATGTTATAAAACATTCCAATTTCGTTTTATTTCTATCCAAACCGAAATCTTGAAGTTATTATACCCGATTTTGTCATTAATTTATGTTTCGGTTTCCTAAATGAGTAAATTAACTAAATAAAGTTCGTTTTTGTGTTTCCTATATAAACAAAACATATTATACCTGCCACAAACTTCCCTAAACCCTAATATATTATTCTCAGTCGTCATCCCTCTTTGTGCCTCATAAAATCCTTCGGTTTTTACATTATTGTTGAAGATACACGCTTAATCGGTTGACTTTGCTTATGCACCGACCTTTGACTTCATTCTTGATCGATACTTTCACTTTCCGGGTAAGTTGTAAACTGTAAAATTGTTTGTACATATTCACTAGTCAATAACCTTCAATCTATTTCGATGGTTGAAGGATGTTGACTGGTCAATTCGCTTAAAACACGGGCAAAACAGTCAACAAGTTTGACTATTCCTTTTCTCATACTTCTGCTCAGATTCAACATTCGGTCCAGAGGACTTTTATTCTCGTAACGAAATTTTAAGGCTACTGACCAAAATCCAACTTCCGATTCGCTGTTCGGATTCAGGTCAGTACCAGCTCACTTAAATCTTTAATTTAACATAACCGGAGTTCTAAACATCTGTTTGGATTAATTCCAGTGGCATTAAGTTCGTTTTTACTTATATTATCATATCCCAAAGTTTCAGGTTCTGATTGTTATCTCGTTCGTGCGTTAGTGGACGGCTCGTTTAAATTGTAGTCGTTTATCATATTTATTAATCACTTGCCTTCGAATTAAGGTGAGTTTTATCATTCCCATATTTTAATAAGTTTTCACAAGTTTTAGGGACATATGCATACATATTCGTACTTCATATTATATATATATATATATATATATATATATATATAATTAGCAAACGTATAATTGTGTGTGATTGATCAAATATACTTGTTATGTACTTACTTATTTATGTGCGCATTCGTATTCGGAGAGGTCCAACAAATTCCCTTGTATAGGGTTCTAATTACTATTTACTCGCGCCGAATTCGCTTGGCAATGGTCTTATTATTATTTGCTCATGGTTGATTACCAACGCTCGATTCGCTTGGCAATGGTTAATTGACACCTTATTACTTATGGTTTGATTTACTTACCGCATTTATTACGTTTTCTTATTTCATTTATTTATTATATTAATATTATTTCAATTCAAAAACAGGTGATAAACTCACTTAACATGTATTGTTGACAAACTCTATTTTCTACGCACATGAAGGTTGCCATTGAATTGAAGTTGAAGTATGGACACGTAGAAAGACCTTAGAATTTTAATGAAGACAATTATTATTTAAATCTTGATTGGATTGCCTGTATTAAATTATTTATTTGTGTTTTAAATATTTGTGCACTGTATTTAAAAATAATTAAGTTAATAGATATTGTCACATTTTATTTATGATAGTATCTTCGAGCTGTGGATAATCATGCTCACGACGCGGCATTTTCTGCCTTAGGTTGGGGTGTGACAGATTGGTATCAGAGCCGAAGGTTTTAAGATAGTCGTTAGAAATTATCCTAGTCATATGTTAAGACCCTATGCGTGCTTATCTGAACTGCCTTATGTGCTATTTAATTATTTAGAGCTTATATAGGTTAATTAATTAATTTGTATTTTATTATTATCTATTGTGCACAGACACACGAATTCCGAGGTTACGCCTCACTTTCAAAATATTTTTAAATCCTCTTATTTTTAGTAGATTGTCTTTTATTTTGGGAAATTCCTTAAGAATTCCCGTGTTTTGTTCTTACTCCCTCTCCTAAGGGCATGGGAGTATGACAAATGTCATATGACCGGAACCCTAAGTAGTAAACGTAATCGGCTAAACGGTTACATTCCTTTTATAATAAATCGAATTCGCGGTGGTTCGTGGCGAAATTCAGGAAAATTTTCAAAATTGTATTTTTAATTATTTTAAAATGCTTAGTTGGGTGAAAAATTCATGGGCACTCCAACTATCCATTTCTCAACCCGCTTTCGATTTGATTTTTGGTTGGAACGTATAGTTCGGGGTGGTTCCCGAGATACTCCAACTATTTATATTTGGATTTGATATTTTTGATATTTAGTTGGGTCGGTTAAAGCGCCATGTAACGCTCATGGCTCGACCAACTCCATTGATTTGATAATTCATTAATTAGTTGGGTCAGTTAAATGCCATGTTAACACTCATGGGCTGGTCAACTCAATTGTTTGTTACACGTTATTTAATTGGGTAATAAATTACCATGGAACGCTCATGGGAGGCCCAATTCACAAAATTTATGTTGCTTTATTTAGTTAGATCATTCAAATTGCCATGGAAAGCTCATGGGAGGTCAACTCATTGGATATGTTTCGTTATTTTATTTGGGATCTTAAGCTACCATGGGAAGCCGATGGAAAGCGCAACCCAATAACATTTTACTTTTGAAATTTTTATAAACATTATTTATTAAATTAAATATCTCAAAAATTATTCACATTATTTTGAATCCCGACTCGTCCTCGAGTCATCATTAGCACAAATTTTATTACACTTCTCTATTATCTCACATCAACATATTTACACAACTTACCCATCATTTCATAAAAAAATCATCTTTCGTTCTCGTAAAATGTCTTCTTTAAGAATTCATTGTTGTAATCAACGTCGTCCGTCGACTGCTCATGATCGCCGTTTGGCTTCTAGAATCACTAAGGAATTTGTTGTTGTTATGCTTGGGATTGCTACGAGTATACCATGGGAGGAACTCAAGGAAGCTATTGCTCATGCTGCCTCGCTTCCCGATGACCCTGTTAGAGATAGAACCCTACCTCGCTAGGATTTTAAACCTGCATCTAAAAACTCCAAAACCAAACCCACTCAGCACAATAGTAACCATTCTCACCACAAATGTAAATCCAATCACCGAAACTATGCTGCTAACCAAACCAACCCTCCAACCAAAATGCTCCTAAAAAGAGGACCTTTCCGGTTATGCTCCCTTTGCAACTATCATAATCCAAACCAATCCTCGTGCCAACTTTGCACTCAATACTACCGTTATGGTAACCTTGCTAACACTTGCCGTATACCGCCCAGTACTCAAGCTGTTCCACAAAGATTTGTTCAGCCTACCCCTAGAACCACTACTACCTCATATACTCATACCGGTGTTCCTAATAACCATACTTGCTACCATTGTGGAGATCCTAGTCATCTTCGCAATATGTGCTCTCAACTAATCCATGTTCACCAAGCTTAAACTGGGACTGCACCCTGCTACACTACCAATACTTATCAAGTCCAAACCCATCAGTCTTACATTCTCCAAGCTCTTCCCGTCAATCAAGATCCTTCTTACTTATCTCAAATTTATCAAAGCCCGTACCCGCAAGTTCAAGCCTACCAAGCTTACACCACTCAAACCTTAGTAGTGTCATCTTTTCGAACTCAACCTACTCAAACTATTCCAAATCCACCTGCATCGACTGCTCCAGTTATTATGGATCTAACTACCTCGAGTGCCCCAAGTCAAGTGAATCAAGGCAAGAGAAACTGAAGCCGCTTGAAGACTCTGAAGATTTTTATTGCTTTCATTATTCCTATCTTAAGTTATCTTATCTTTTCCGTTTATGCGTTGTATCGATTCTTTAGTTATTTGTGATATTGGATGATTTTAATTTGAACTATTTTGAGCGTTTCATTTCAGGAATAAAGTTTTTCTTATCAAAAGTTAATTAGGATCATGTACCTCTATCTGATCTCCTTATTCTCGGTTATCATAAATCATAATAACATCTGTTTCATGAAATTTGTTTTCTTTCAAAATGTTACTTCTATAAGCAAAAGATGTTTTAGAAATTTCACGGTTTTATCAACCCAACTCAAACATTTATTAATTATCTTTTGAATTTATATTTAAAATTAGCAAAAAATTTGTTTTCTTTTAAAAAATTTGTTTTCAATGTTCTATAACCCACATGATGGAACAGATTATGCGGACCATCCGATGATAAGAGTAATGATGGCCACGAACATAATTATTCAAGCCCTCGCATTGAAATCATAATACGTACAATTGTGTGTCATATTCTAGAACCGAAAGTAGTTTGAGTAATGGTACAAATGTTAAGATGATAAGGACATGGTGGATACGCCGCTGGTACATCCTATATATAAGTGCCCTTATCGGATTGTCATTTGGAGCGTTACTTCGATTATTAAAAGTTCTATGTTATGATATTTTGCTTAAGAAGCTTAATTATTTTCAAAAAACGATTATGTTTTACTTTTCCTTAATTTTGGGACGAAATTCCCTAAAGTAGAGGAAACTATAACATCTTGGATTTTTTGTATTTATATTCGCTTAAGTTTAAACCGATTCGGGAACGTAATTCAGATCATTTGAACTATTTAAAACTTGTATCTATTGGTATTTAACTTGGTTTAACTTATTTTATAATTTCATAACTTTCAATTATGCCGAATCGCCCTTAGAAACTTTTAAAATCGACTAAAACGGCTAAAAATCTCATTTCCGGGAACTACAGGGACTAGTTTTGCCAATTCTTTCCTATTTTTGATTAAATTAACGAATCTTAAGCTTCAAGATATGTTAAATAATGTTTTAAACATTCCAATTTCATTTTATTTCTTTTCAAACCGAAATCTTTAAGTTGTTATACCCGATTTTGTCATTAATTGATGATTTGGTTTCCTAAACGAGTAAATTAACTAAATATAGTTTGTTTTTGTGTTTCCTATATAAACAGAGCATATTATCCCTGCCAAAAACTTCCCTAAACCCTAATATATTATTCTCAGCCGTCACCCCTCTCTGCGCCTCATAAAATCCTTTGGTTTTTGCATTATTGTTGAAGATACACGCTTAATCGGTTGACTTTGCTTATGCACCGACATTTTACTTCCTCTCTTGATCGATCCTTTCACTCTCCGGGTAATTTGTAAACTTTAAAATCGTTTGTACAGATTCCCTAGTCAATAACCTTCAGTCAATTTTGATGGTTGAAGGGTGTTGACTAGTCAATTCGCTTAAACCTCGTTAAAGGGCAAAACAGTCAACAAGTTTGACTATTCATTTTCTCATACTTCTTGTCGGATTCAACGTTTAGTCCAGAAGACTTTTATTCTCTTAACGAAATTTAAGCTACTGACCAAAATCTAACTTCCGACCCGCTGTTCGGATTTTGGTCACTACCAGCTCACTTAAATCTTTAATTTAACATAACCGGAGTTCTAAACATCCGTTTGGATTGATTCCAGCGGAATTAAGTTTGTTTTTACTTATATTTAACATATCCTAAAGTTTTAGTCTCTGATTGTTATCTAGTTCAACGCGTTAGTGGACGGCTCGTTTAAATCGTAGTTCGTTTATCATATTTATTAATCACTTGCCTTCGAATTAAGGGGAGTTTTATCGTTCCCCTATTTTAATAAGTTTTCACAAGTTTTGGGGACATATGCGTACATACTCGTACTTCATATTATATATATATCTCAAAAATTAGCAAACGTATAATTGTGTGTGATTGATCAAATATACTTGTTTATGTACGCATTCGTATTCAGAGAGGTCCAACATATTCCCTTGTATAGGATTCTCATTACTATTTACCCGCGCCCAATTCGCTTGGCAACGGTCTTATTATTATTTGCTCATGGTTGATTACCAACACCCGATTCGCTTGGCAATGGTTAATTGACACATTATTTTCTTACGGTTTGATTTACTTACCGCATTTATTACGTTTTGCTTATTTCATTTATTTATTATATTAATATTATTTCATTGCAAAAACTGGTGATAAACTCACTCCACATGTGTTGTTGACAAACTCTATTTTCTACGCATATGCAGGTTACCATTTAATTGAAGTTGAAGTATGGACACTTAGAAAGACCTTAGGATTTTAATGAAGACGATTATTATTTAAATCTTGATTGGATTGCCTGTATTAAATTGTTTATTTGTGTTTTGAATATTTGTGCACTGTATTTGGAAATAATTAATTTAATAGATATTTTCGATTTTATTTATGATAGTATATTCGAGCTGTGTACGATCATGCTCACGCCCCGACATTTCCGCCTTAGGTTGGGTGTGAAAATAACGTCAAAACTACCCATTTGCATAGGAATAAGATCGATACGGAACTTGACCTTATTAATAGTTAAGACACAATCCCGAATAACTGAATTAATACTAAAAGAGTTCCTATTTGCTACTTCTACGGTAAAAGGCTTAGATAACCTATCCCGAGGCTTATCAATAATATATGCAAAATCCAAAGAATTAAAGCTCTTATCAGCACCAGATCAAACAACACCGAAGCAAAGTGATCATTAATAGAGAACGTATGATGTGCTAAAAGTAGTCTAATAAAAACACGCTAATCTAGACACTAAGTAATAAATTCTAGACTCTTAACTAAACTAAAACTACTAACCGGCAAGTGAACCGATCGACTCTAGTACAGCTAAGTAAGTCTGGATATCGAACCCACATGACTCTTTAAATTACGTTTACTAGCTAACTTAGACTCGACTACAGACACGACTATTTATTTATTGTTTGCTTAAGGGGGGTTTTACTAATAAACTAATTCTAAACTAATTTAAACTAATTAAGAAAACTAAAGACGACTAAACTTATAACTCGGACTTACTTCAGATGATGATGAACAACCACCGAGGCTAGAATCCCGTAAGTTCCAGTTATCAATTAACCCGGGAGAATACTTAGTTATGTAACTGGGATCGTAAAATAGATGCTTAAGAGAAAACCCGAACAGGACCCCTGACCCTTCTCAAGAGACACCTATGGGTTTCTAATAAGTTTTAACGCACACCAGTATTAAAAATCAAGTTACCTTACGGTCACCTAATTAATTACAAACTAGTTCCTTTATACGAAATCCTACCTTACAGCGCGGAAATCAAAGGCAGTCTAATATATTCAATTGACTCGATAGACAAAGTTAATCAATTAAAACCTAGACGGACTCCTTATGAAGAACAAAATCTAGCAATCCTGATCAACAAAGACCTATCAATAACCTAGCACTTTACAACTATTTAGGTTAGCAGCACACTTAGGTTTATTTAATTAAATAATATTATTCCTATGATCTTATTCGAAATCAATCATAAAATAGTCAAAAACACAAAGTAGATGACCTAATAGAAACCTATCATAATGACAAACAATAATCAAGGCAACTATGGAATAATAAAACTTAACAAACAATCCTAAGCACGCATATGCATCAATTTAATATAATTAAACCTTTTACTAGTTTATAAAACCATAACGATAAATAAATCCCAAGTAAAAATCAAACATCAACAAAGGTTCATCATAAGCCTAGGCAGTCTATAAAGTTTAGCCTAGCATGGTAAAATCAAACAAAACAATAATAAAGGAATTCATGGTGAAAAATAAAGGAAACGAAAGATTAAAGGCGATAAAACCCGTGGTCTTCGTTCTTGATCAATATGCTCGCCACCGTATGATTCCAAGCCTCCAAAACCTCCAAAAGATCACTTCTAGAGCTCCCAATTTCGTCCCAGTTGGCTAGGGTATTCATGTTATGATTAGGTTTAAGTTTATGGGTGTTTATATAGACTTTCAAGGCCCATAAACTTAAAATTAGTAGAAGATTCTGGAAATCTGAGCCCATAAATTTAATACTTGTAGAAGATTCTATAAATCTTAGCCTATAGACTTAATCTTTGTAGAAGATTCTAGAAAACTGAACCCAAAGTGCCGCGGGATGGGCCTTCTCCCATTTTGCTTATTTTCGCATTTTTTTCCGCCCTTTTTTCGACATGATTGTAACCCGGAACCTAAAATATTCAAATGAATTAGTAATATACAAATTCTAATAAAAACCTAACGAAAACTAATAAAATATTATATTAAATACACAAGAGATTTATATATATTTAGCCTTATATCAAATATCCCCACACTTATATCTTTTTCGTCCGTGAAAAAGTCTGATTGTAATGGGATCAGAATCGGAGAAACACGATCTTAAAAACATATTAGGTTATCTTAAAACTCAGATAAACGTAAAAACCGCGATTGCCGATATTGTTGTCCACTTAAACCCAGCCACCAGCCTATCAAGCCCCCACGCACATTAAGCATTTAAGTTCATGTGATATCAAAAACCTATGGGTCTCACACCTTTGGAGTTAAGATCCACCTACCCCATCTCAAGCATAGTAAAGATAATTAAAAATAATTGAGTTGAAGCAAACTGGTTCAACATATCACCGTAACATAAGAACCCCTTAATGGTAAGAAGAAAATACACTTAGATGGAATTATGGATGATAAGTCAAGTGAGGTCGTACGAGCATGCCCTAAATATTATTGGACTTTGTCCTATATATTCCCTAAAATAATATTTATCGACTAGAAACTTCGAGCCCCAATAGTGTATCCTCAGAGTCGCCATCCCCTTGGTAACACGTAAACTCTCTGTCTTGTCTAGTATGTGCACTTTGGCCTTTTTTTCTATTTTTGAGAATGCTTCTGTGGCATTTTTCATTACATAACTTTTTTCACTTTTTCTTTTCTTTGTTATTTATTTATTTTGCACTTAGGCATCTTTTACCTAAAAATATATAACTAAAGACTAAAGCTCGTATAAATTTGGACATTTGCGGGGAACCACCAGTCTTTATTTATTTTCATAAAACGGAGTGCTGTGCTAATTTTAAAGTGCATTCAATTCTCATGTCACACCCGGCCCTGAGCGGCGGAAACAGCCGGGCGCGCGCGAGTGGGGATTGATACTTAAGCACGGGCCATTGCAAAACATTCAAAGATTTTTATTGCGCATGAGAAGTTTAATACAAATACATTACATTGTTTAAGGATTACATAAAAAAAACATCCAAGTACAAAAACTGAAGATTTTCTCGCCATATCCCCTTGCGCGGCGGGTAACCGTGCGCATCGAGGGGATAAAACCAAAATCTTCCAAAAAGCTTGTTTTAGATGTTCAGCGTGTGGTGCTCTAAGTGTGACTCCATGCGCTACCTAGTTATCTCCTGAAAGACACGTAAAAACATTTGAATCAGTATAAACTGAGTGAGTTCACAAGTTTTAGTAACTTGATAAATCGTATTGCATCATAATCATTCTGAAACATAATTCTGTTAGCATCATTAAAACACATGCTTGGTAAAACATAGTTCTATCAACATATTCTGATAAAATCGTTCCGCGGGTTACGCGCGAACATTTCTGGGAACTGTGCTCGTCTGTGTAAGTGGCGCTGCCACTACGAGCTAAAATAACGTAATACCGTCCCGCGGGTTACGCGCGGACACTTCTGGAAAACTGTGCTCGTCTGTGTAAGTGGCGCTGCCACTACGAGCGATTATATGCTGTAATACCGTCCCGCGGGTTACGCGCGGACGTTGTGCCGGAAAACAAGGCGCTCGTCTGCGTAAGAGGAGCGACCTCTACGAGCGGGCTCAAACCCATAGTACTGCCCCATGACCATACTAGGCACTCGTCTATGTAAGAGGTGCGACCCCTACGAGTGGGCGGATCAAACCAGCAGTCCCTACCCTTAGAGTTCCAATGGTAAAGTGATCACTTACTCGAATCTGGTGCACTATCATCGAAAAACCATAGATAACTGTTCGCATTGCTCATCATGAAACATAACTTAAACACGTAATCGTTTGCTTAGCTTGTAAATATACCATGATAAAACATTATTTAAATACGTGTCCCTCGCCCCGAAAGCAGTTTAAAATGGTGAAAACAGTGAAAATAGGGGCTGTGAGACTCACCTGTGGTTCTTGTTAAGGGATTAATCGAGATTCGGGTTTTCTTGGTGTTGGCCTCGGAATCGAAGGTCTAGAATACGATTAAATAACAAATATATATATTAAGATCAAGATATAAGGGTTGGAAAGTAGATCTCAAGGTTATAATCTCGGCTTACCTAGTAACAGGATCGGAGCTGGAAACAACGGATGCTTGGGAAAGGATTAGTGCAAGTTTGTAGTTCTTTGAAGTGTGTTTTGGGTGATAATTTAGGCTACAAATTTATAGGCAAACTCAAGGGAACATAATCCCTTGCTTTAGGGAATTGTAATCTTTTGAAATGATGATAAAGTATGGAAATTATTATTATTTATTAAAAAGAGTAGAAAAGTAGATTAAAGATTCTGATTTGATATGGACAGGACATGCAGGGCTGTGGTTGGTGAGAGTGGGTGGCTGGCAGTTGACTTTTACAGTTTGCTTTTTCAGTGCTTTAGACAGTGTACAGTAAAAAGTAGAAGTTTTCTGAAACACGCAACCGCCCTCTTTTGGGCGGGGACAATTTCCTTAAATCTGAACATTTTGACTAAGTGTTGTTCTGCGCGTATAACTTGGTGCGCATAGCTTTCTGCGTGTGGGACATTTCTTTGCTGCGGGTAGGTGCGTAACCTTCTCGCAGTTAGGGACGTTTGAGTTTCATTTGTAGATTCTCCAGGTGGTTTTGGTATTTCAACATAGTGATCAGTCATGTTGAAGTCAATTCCATCCTGGAGCTTCAGACAAACTAGCTCTCAAAGTTCCCGCCATGCGGGTAGGTTAGTTCCCTTCCGCACGCGCATAAACGATGTAGGATGCACCCGCCTTAGCATCATGCGGGATGGTCAACCCATAGACAACATAACGTTTAAGTTACATGAAAACATAAGGCCAATACGTTCACGCATGGCGCATATAACATATGCTCACGCTGGTTCTTAACATAGTGCGCTCGCGCAGGGCGCACATAACACATGCACGCGCTGACTAACATGGCGCGCTCGCGCAGGGCAAACATAAATGCCCGCGCTGATTCTAACATATGCTCGCGCCGGGCGCACATAATGTGCCCGCGCTGGTTCTTAACATAGCGCGCTCGCGCAGGGCGCACATAACAAATGCACGCGCTGACTAACATGGCGCGCATAATATTTACAATCACCTAATTATTAGGTTGATTACTTAGTTTAAGGGGTTGGGGAATTTACCGGGTGTCACATTCTCCCCTCGTTAAACGAATTTCGTCCCGAAATTTAAGAGACGTTGCTGGCAGAAGCCATATTCTGAAAGAGGTGTGGGTATTTTATGCGCATCTGATCTTCTCTTTCCCAAGTGAATTCAGGCCCACGCCTTGAGTTCCATTGAACTTTTACCAACTTGATTCTGCTTCTGCGCAACCTTTGTTCTTTCCAATCGGTTACTGCTATAGGCTCTTCTACGAAGTGCAGCTGTTTGTCAATATGAATTTCTTCCACCGGTAAAATCAACGTTTCGTCAGATAAACATTTCTTGAGGTTGGATACATGAAACGTATCATGAACTCCACTGAGTTCGGCGGGTAGACGGAGTTTATAAGCAACTGAACCGATCCTCTCCAGGATCTCAAAAGGTCCAATGTAGCGCGGATTTAGCTTTCCTCGCTTACCGAAACGGGGGACTCCCTTCCATGGAGAGACTTTCAAAAGTACTTTATCCCCTACTTGAAACTCCAACGGTTTCCTTCTCATATCAGCATAACTTTTCTGTCTGTCGCGTGCTGCCTTAAGGCGATCCCTTATCTGAAAAATCTTGTCTGTTGTTTCTTGGATCACTTCTGGACCAGTCATTTGCTTGTCGCCCACTTCAGCCCAACACAGTGGGGATCTACACTTGCGCCCATATAAAGCTTCGAACGGCGCAGCCTTAATGCTTGTGTGATAACTGTTATTGTAAGAAAATTCAACCAACGGGAGGTGGGTATCCCAACTACCTCCAAAATCGATCGCGCACGCGCGCAGCATATCTTCCAATGTCTGGATCGTTCGTTCGCTTTGTCCATCCGTTTGGGGGTGATAAGCCGTACTCATGTCCAGTCGAGTACCTAACCCCTCTTGTAATGATCTCCAAAACCTTGAGGTGAACCGACTATCTCTATCAGAAATGATGGACACTGGGACTCCATGTTTTGAAACTATTTCTCGAATATATAGTCGGGCTAACCTTTCCATTTTATCAGTTTCTTTAATCGGCAGGAAGTGCGCTGACTTAGTTAGCCGATCTACAATAACCCATATCGTGTCATAACCCCCAGGTGTCCTTGGTAGTTTGGTGATGAAGTCCGTAGAGATTTGTTCCCACTTCCACATGGGAATTTCTGGCTGCTGAAGCAACCCCGATGGTTTCTGGTATTCAGCCTTTACTTTTGAACACGTCAGGCACTTACTGACATACATCGCGATGGCGCCTTTAAGATTGGGCCACCAATACAGCGTTTTAACATCTTGGTACATCTTGTCTGCGCCAGGATGTACGGAATATCGCGTCTTGTGAGCTTCGTTTAATACCTGCTCGCGCAATCCTCCCTTGAGAGGGACCCATATGCGGTTGGCAAAATATCGAGTGTTGTTCCCTTTAAGTTCCAAATTCTTAATCATACCCCCAAGGCATTCGTTTTTAACAAACTCTGGTTTCAAGGCTTCTTGCTGAGCGTCTCGGATGCGGGTAGAGAGATCTGCGTGAATGGTCAACCTTAGAGCCTTGACTCGTAGCGTTTTTATTTGCTCCTTTCTGCTTAGCGCGTCTGCTACCACATTCGCTTTCCCCGGATGATACTTGATCTCGCAATCATAATCATTCAACAATTCAACCCATCTTCGTTGCCTCATGTTTAATTCCTTCTGATCGAATATATGTTGGAGGCTCTTATGATCCGTAAAGATTACACATTTCGTACCGTAGAGGTAATGGCGCCAAATCTTTAGCGCGAAGACAACAGCTCCAAGTTCTAAATCATGCGTTGTGTAGTTCTTCTCATTGGTCTTAAGTTGGCGCGAGGCATACGCTATAACTTTGTCTCGCTGCATAAGGACACATCCGAGTCCCTGGTGTGAAGCGTCGCAGTAAACAACGATGTCATCTGTCCCCTCGGGCAGGGATAAGATTGGCGCACTACATAACTTCTGTTTCAACATTTGAAACGCTGCTTCCTGGTTTTCGCCCCAAACAAACATCCTGTCTTTCTGAGTTAGCGCGGTCAGAGGTAGAGCTATCTTGGAGAAGTTCTCAATGAAGCGTCGATAGTAGCCAGCTAGTCCAAGGAATTGCCTCACCTCAGTTGGGGTTTTTGGCGCTTCCCAGTTTTCGATGGCCTTGACTTTGGAAGGATCAACGTGAATTCCTTTCTCGTTTACAACGTGACCGAGGAAGTGAACTTCTCTAAGCCAAAATTCGCACTTGGAAAACTTCGCATACAACTTTTCTTTCCTTAACAATTCCAAAATCAATCTCAGGTGTTGCTCATGCTCGGCCTTGGTTCGAGAGTAAACCAAAATATCATCTATGAACACAATCACAAACTTGTCCAAATATGGTTTGCACACGCGGTTCATCAGATCCATGAATATAGCCGGCGCATTAGTTAGCCCGAAAGGCATCACTAAGAACTCATAATGGCCATATCTGGTTCGGAAGGCTGTCTTTGGCGCGTCTTCCTCATGGACCCTAAGTTGGTGGTATCCTGACCGTAGATCTATCTTCGAATAATAACTGGATCCCTGCAACTGGTCAAATAAGTCGTCAATCCTCGGTAAGGGGTACCGATTTTTGACTGTCAGCTTGTTCAGCTCCCTGTAGTCAATACACATTCTGAACGAACCATCTTTCTTCTTTACAAACAGTACTGGAGCTCCCCAAGGTGAAAAGCTTGGGCGTATGAAACCCTTATCCAATAGTTCCTGTAACTGATTGGATAGCTCTTGCATCTCAGATGGAGCTAAGCGATAAGGCGCTCGAGCTACTGGCGCAGCTCCTGGGACCAAATCAATACGAAACTCGACTTGTCGCGGCGGCGGTAACCCGGGCAAATCTTCAGGAAAAACTTCTGGAAATTCGCGCACTACTGGTAAGTCTTCAATTCTTCGCTCATCTCCTTTCTTTACTACATGCGCCAGGAAGGCGTAGCACCCTTTCCTTAGGCACTTACGCGCCTTTAGGCATGAAATCAGTTTCGTCGCAATTCCCCTTCTTTCCCCTTGAATCATCAAAGTTTCTCCGTTCAACAGTGGAATTCGAACCTGCTTCTCATGACAAACAATCTCCGCGAGATTCTCGACCAACCAATCCATACCTACCACAATATCGAAACTTCCCAAATCTATTGGCAACAAGTTTATATTGAACTCATGACCTCCCATGACTAACACACATTGCTCAGTCCTTTCATTCGCGCATAACTGCCTACCATTGGCTAGTTCTATAGTATAAGGTTTGTCTAGCCTACTGGTCGCTAAGCCCAGGGAGTTTTTAAACTCATGGGATATAAAACTTAGGTCAGCGCCAGTATCAAATAAGACAGATGCATAATGACCGTTAAGCAAAAACGTACCGGTTACCACATTCGGCTCTTCCTTTGCTTCACCCGCGCCGATCACAAAAGCTCTCCCGCGAGCTTGGTTTCCTTTCTGTGGGCAATCCCGACTGAAGTGTCCAGGCTTCCCGCATGCGTAGCAGCTGTCGCTCGATCCAGCTTCTCTGATGCGACAATTCATCGCCTTGTGTCCTGGTCTGCCACATTTGGCGCACGTGACGTTCGCGCATTCGCCTTCGTGGTGATACTTGCATTTGTTGCACCATGGGTAAGGCCCGCTGTATCCTTTCCTTGATGGTTCCGCGGCTTGAATCGCGTAAACCCTTGTGCTTTCCTGCTTCTTGGGCGGTGGCTGCTTGAAGTCTGATCCTCGGTGGGAGTTCCATTTCCTCTTGGAGTCAGAGGTTCGCTGCTCGTTCAAGCGAGCAGTCAACATACCCGCACGAACCGTATCCCTTGTAAGGGTGATGGCTCGCGCAACCGCCTCGTCAAAGGTCGGAGGTGCGGCGGCGTTGAGCGGGACCCTAACGACAGGAGGTAACCCAAAGATGTACCTCTCGATTTTCTTTTCTTCTGTGTTTGCCATGTCTGGCACCAGCTGGCAAAGCTCGTTGAAACGATTGGTGTAGGCATCGATATCCGTTCCTACCATGGTGTGGTTCCAGAATTCTTGTTGCAAGCTCTGAATTTCTGCGCGAGAGCAGAACTTTCTCATCATCATTTCTTTCAATTCTTCCCAGGTCTTGTGAAGAGCAACTTCTCGCCCCAAAGTCTTTACTTGGAGCTTCCACCAAGACGAAGCTGCTTCTTGGAACATGCAGGTCGCGTAAAGGACCTTCTGGTTTTCACTACATCCGCTGATGGAGAGAACTGTCTCCATCTTGTCAATCCAATTGTAGAGCCCAATGGCTCCTTCGGTGCCTTTGAACGGCCAAGGCCTACAGGCCATGAATGTTTTATAGGAGCAACCTTTGTCCAAGGCTCCTGATTCGGGTTCTGGGGTCTCGTTCTCTTGGCGACCCTGACTAGATTCGGCCTTGCTGGCCTCATGCGTTGCAATCGCCTGCGCGATTATTTCTGCGAGCTCCTCGGGTGTCATGGTAATTCCCTTGGCTCTGGTTGGAGGCATTCTTTTCATAAAAAGAAAATGTAACAAACTTAGCGCATGTACTCAGAGCACATAATGTTCTTATCTCTAGACACTGTGACCCGTGTTCCTAAGTGCGTGTGTGATTTTTCTTTTGAAAATATTCTTTGAAAAATATTTCATGCGATTCCCCAAAGGTTATAGTCTAGGTTAAAAACTTCTTTTCCTAGTTCGCTATAACCAGTGCTCTGATACCAATCTGTCACACCCGGCCCTGAGCGGCGGAAACAGCCGGGCGCGCGCGAGTGGGGATTGATACTTAAGCACGGGCCATTGCAAAACATTCAAAGATTTTTATTGCGCATGAGAAGTTTAATACAAATACATTACATTGTTTAAGGATTACATAAAAAAAACATCCAAGTACAAAAACTGAAGATTTTCTCGCCATATCCCCTTGCGCGGCGGGTAACCGTGCGCATCGAGGGGATAAAACCAAAATCTTCCAAAAAGCTTGTTTTAGATGTTCAGCGTGTGGTGCTCTAAGTGTGACTCCATGCGCTACCTAGTTATCTCCTGAAAGACACGTAAAAACATTTGAATCAGTATAAACTGAGTGAGTTCACAAGTTTTAGTAACTTGATAAATCGTATTGCATCATAATCATTCTGAAACATAATTCTGTTAGCATCATTAAAACACATGCTTGGTAAAACATAGTTCTATCAACATATTCTGATAAAATCGTTCCGCGGGTTACGCGCGAACATTTCTGGGAACTGTGCTCGTCTGTGTAAGTGGCGCTGCCACTACGAGCTAAAATAACGTAATACCGTCCCGCGGGTTACGCGCGGACACTTCTGGAAAACTGTGCTCGTCTGTGTAAGTGGCGCTGCCACTACGAGCGATTATATGCTGTAATACCGTCCCGCGGGTTACGCGCGGACGTTGTGCCGGAAAACAAGGCGCTCGTCTGCGTAAGAGGAGCGACCTCTACGAGCGGGCTCAAACCCATAGTACTGCCCCATGACCATACTAGGCACTCGTCTATGTAAGAGGTGCGACCCCTACGAGTGGGCGGATCAAACCAGCAGTCCCTACCCTTAGAGTTCCAATGGTAAAGTGATCACTTACTCGAATCTGGTGCACTATCATCGAAAAACCATAGATAACTGTTCGCATTGCTCATCATGAAACATAACTTAAACACGTAATCGTTTGCTTAGCTTGTAAATATACCATGATAAAACATTATTTAAATACGTGTCCCTCGCCCCGAAAGCAGTTTAAAATGGTGAAAACAGTGAAAATAGGGGCTGTGAGACTCACCTGTGGTTCTTGTTAAGGGATTAATCGAGATTCGGGTTTTCTTGGTGTTGGCCTCGGAATCGAAGGTCTAGAATACGATTAAATAACAAATATATATATTAAGATCAAGATATAAGGGTTGGAAAGTAGATCTCAAGGTTATAATCTCGGCTTACCTAGTAACAGGATCGGAGCTGGAAACAACGGATGCTTGGGAAAGGATTAGTGCAAGTTTGTAGTTCTTTGAAGTGTGTTTTGGGTGATAATTTAGGCTACAAATTTATAGGCAAACTCAAGGGAACATAATCCCTTGCTTTAGGGAATTGTAATCTTTTGAAATGATGATAAAGTATGGAAATTATTATTATTTATTAAAAAGAGTAGAAAAGTAGATTAAAGATTCTGATTTGATATGGACAGGACATGCAGGGCTGTGGTTGGTGAGAGTGGGTGGCTGGCAGTTGACTTTTACAGTTTGCTTTTTCAGTGCTTTAGACAGTGTACAGTAAAAAGTAGAAGTTTTCTGAAACACGCAACCGCCCTCTTTTGGGCGGGGACAATTTCCTTAAATCTGAACATTTTGACTAAGTGTTGTTCTGCGCGTATAACTTGGTGCGCATAGCTTTCTGCGTGTGGGACATTTCTTTGCTGCGGGTAGGTGCGTAACCTTCTCGCAGTTAGGGACGTTTGAGTTTCATTTGTAGATTCTCCAGGTGGTTTTGGTATTTCAACATAGTGATCAGTCATGTTGAAGTCAATTCCATCCTGGAGCTTCAGACAAACTAGCTCTCAAAGTTCCCGCCATGCGGGTAGGTTAGTTCCCTTCCGCACGCGCATAAACGATGTAGGATGCACCCGCCTTAGCATCATGCGGGATGGTCAACCCATAGACAACATAACGTTTAAGTTACATGAAAACATAAGGCCAATACGTTCACGCATGGCGCATATAACATATGCTCACGCTGGTTCTTAACATAGTGCGCTCGCGCAGGGCGCACATAACACATGCACGCGCTGACTAACATGGCGCGCTCGCGCAGGGCAAACATAAATGCCCGCGCTGATTCTAACATATGCTCGCGCCGGGCGCACATAATGTGCCCGCGCTGGTTCTTAACATAGCGCGCTCGCGCAGGGCGCACATAACAAATGCACGCGCTGACTAACATGGCGCGCATAATATTTACAATCACCTAATTATTAGGTTGATTACTTAGTTTAAGGGGTTGGGGAATTTACCGGGTGTCACATCTCACCACCTTAGGGTAATCAGCTTATGGTAATACTCTCTATACCTTATCGAATTTCAGCTTCACTGTCCCCCCTTAGGATGATAACCCACAAAATCTAAGATTAATTAGGTTTATTAAGAATATGCAATGGGAAACCTTTCAAGACTAGTTGGGCCTACCGACACATCCCAAGCTAAGTACGCCTTCTTTAATATTGTCTCATATTATTAGTAGTTTGAAAAACCGATTCCCGATAAATATCCTCATCTCCCATTTAAGTGCAAAAAGAAACACAATCAAGGGACATTTTTCAAAACTTTTTTTTAATATAATTAAAATAAAATTTAACTACGACTCAAATGTCCTATCCCCACACTTAAATTTGGCATTGTCCTCAATGCAAGGATAAGGACGAAAAATAAAAATAAAATCGGAATACAAAAAAACCAAAAACCTAAAAAAACATAAAAAAATAAAATAAAAATAAACAACCAAGATAGATAATAGAAAAGACTTAGCTGGTAATATGCGCATGAAATATGATGCCAAAGTCTTCTTCCATAAATGTCTTCCATCTCCGAACGTGCTCGGCAAACGGTATCTCCTTTTCTCACTCACGAACGGAAGCATCAAACACATCAAACAATATCTAAAACATATCTTATGAACTTGATAGATGTTAAACATTTAAAGTACTTTACCAACCAACCCTAAACAATATATAATATGGATAATAGCAGCAAATAGATAAATAAAAAGTATACGGCTCCTACTGCTCCATCCCCACACTTGAATTTTGCATTATACTTCATGAGGATACTCTTCTAGCTCAAATCCTACAAAACTTAAAAACACAAAAACAAAGAAAAAACTACAAAAGACTACGTTAGTAACTCGACAATTATAGGAACTTCGTGGAAACTCCCCACACTTAAACTTAATCAGGAGGTTTTTCTTTCACCTGGACCCTATCTAACCCGTTCAGTTTCACCTGGTACTTGTTAAACATTGAAATTTTCTCGGTGGAATTGAAAAATGGTTTAAAACTTCTTAACGGGTCAGACCACCAAAATTTAAACTTACCTGGCATGAACCGGATGCATGGCATGTATCGAGAAAACTGGTCATTCTTGAACTTCAATGGCTTCTTCTTTCCTGTAGACCATCTTCTGACTTGCAAAATATTATGGTTCGTAGATGCTCTTCTCTTCGCCTTCTCCCGTGGTTTTGATTTATGAGCAACATTTATTATAAGTGTCACGAGCCAGCTATGTAGTTCTTCCACTATCACCACTTCTATGTCTTCTAATAGGGATTCAAAAAATGCTAAGTCACCCTTCGAATCGAACTCACCTATTTCATCATACTTAGGCAACCCTTCTAACTCCAAATCCAAAAACTCATCCTCCTCGCATAACTTATTCTCAACCTCTTCCTCAAAACCAAACATCAAATCAAGTGAATCTCCCAAATCCACTTCCTCCTCTATCTCTTTTTCAACACCAAACATCAACTCAAGTGAATCTCCCAAATCCACTTCCTCCTCTATCTCTTTTTCAACACCAAACATCAACTCAAGTGAATCTCCCAAATCCACTTCCTCCTCTGTCTCTTCTTTCTTCAGTAACGACCTCTGATAAACAGCCCACTCTTCCTCGTCGATCTCATCATCACAGTCACTCCAGTAATTAGCAATAGTAACCTGTGGAACCAGAGGTGGGACTTCATCGTCAATTTTCGTCTCCGTTACTTGAGTGATCCCTTCATCTGACTCGTCAACATACTCCAATAACTTCAATCTCTTTTCTTCCTCCTTTTCTTCATTCAATCTCCTAGTAATGCTCTCTAATGTACGTTGGAGATCTGTAATCATGCTCTGCTGATTTTTCAAGATGATGTCCTGCTCAACTAACTTCTGTTGGGAATCTGAGGCCAAATATTGAGCTAACACGTTCTCTAATTTCTTCACCTTCTCAAACACACTACACTCAACAGGGTTGCTGCAAAAATATTTTTGATCATCAAATTGACCCTGATTATACTGAGGCTGCTGATATAGATTATCATAATAATACGGCGGAGGCTCCTGTAGAAAATTTTGTTGCGGCTGCACGGGAGGGTTAGTATAATAATGTGCCAAACACCCTACATATTGAGGACATATAAGCGTAAAATGGGGTCCACCAAAAATCTCACGCATATCTACGAGACTCAAACGAAATAAAAGACACGGACAATTAGACTCCTATGACTCAAAATAACAGAAAACGAAGTAGGCTTCTACTAAAATACTCCTAAATAAAACTAACAATTAAATTAAACTACATTAACCTAACTCCTACGACTCACAAACAAAACAAAATACAAATAGCACGTATATAGCAAGTAAGTCTAATCAAAGCTAATAACACAATCGCCAAGAGTCCCCGGCAACAGCGCCAAAAACTTGATGTGCTAAAAGTAGTCTAATAAAAACACGTTAATCTAGACACTAAGTAATAAATTCTAGACTCTTAACTAAACTAAAACTACTAACGGGCAAATGAACCGATCGACTCTAGTACAACTAAGAATGTCCGGATGTCGAACCCACAAGACTCTTTAATTTACGTTTACTAGCTAAATTAGACTCGACTACAGACACGACTATTTATTTATTGTTTGCTTAAGGGGGGGTTTTACTAATAAACTAATTCTAAACTAATTAAGAAAACTAAAGACGACTAAACTTATAACTTGGACTTACTTCAGATGAAGATGAACAACCACCGAGGCTAGAATCCCCTAAGTTTCAGTTATCAATTAACCTGGGAGAATACTTAGTTATGGAACTAGGATCATAAAATAGATGCTTAAGAGAAAACCCGAACAGGACCCCTGACCCTTTTCAAGAGACACCTATGGGTTTCTAATAAGTTTTAACGCACACCAGTATTAAAAATCAAGTTTCCTTACGGTCACCTAGTTAATTACAAACTAGTTCCTTTATACGAACTCCTACCTTACAGCGCAGAAATCAAAGGCAGTCTAATATATTCAATTGACTCGATAGACAAAGTTAATCCATCAAAACCTAGACTGACTCCTTACGAAGAACTAAATCTAGCGATCCTGATCAACAAATACCTATCAATAACCTAGCACCTTACAGCTACTTAGGTTAGCAGCACACTTAGGTTTATTTAATTAAATAATATTATTCCTATGATCTTATTCGAAATCAATCATAAAATAGTCAAAAACACAAAGTAGATGACCTAATAGAAACCTATCATAATGACAAACAATAATCAAGGCAACTATGGAATAATAAAACTCAACAAACAATCCTAAGCACGCATATGCATCAATTTAATATAATTAAACCTTTTACTAGTTTATAAAACCATAACGATAAATAAATCCCAAGTAAAAATCAAACATCAACAAAGGTTCATCATAAGCCTAGGCAGTCTATAAAGTTTAGCCTAGCATGGTAAAATCAAACAAAACAATAATAAAGGAATTCATGGTGAAAAATAAAGGAAACGAAAGATTAAAGGCGATAAAACCCGTGGTCTTCCTTCTTGATCAATATGCTCGCCACCGTATGATTCCAAGCCTCCAAAACCTCTAAAAGATCACTTCTAGAGCTCCCAATTTCGTCCCAGTTGGCTAGGGTATTCAGGTTATGATTAGGGTTAAGTTTATTGGTGTTTATATAAACTTTCAAGGCCCATAAACTTAAAATTAGTAGAAGATTCTAGAAATCTGAGCCCATAAATTTAATACTTGTAGAAGATTCTATAAATCTTAGCCTATGGACTTAATCTTTGTAGAAGATTCTTGAAAACTGAGCCCAAAGTGCCGCACGACGGGCTTTCTCCCATTTTGCTTATTTTCGCATTTTTTTTCCGCCCGCTTTTCGACATGATTGTTATCCTGAACCTAAAATATTCAAATGAATTAGTAATATAAAAATTCTAATAAAAACCTAACGAAAAATACTAAAATATTATATTAAATATCCAAGAGATTTATATATATTTAGCCTTATATCAACGTACTATTCACCACATCGCTGGAACTCTAAGCTTGCTTCACATTCATTATAAAAGCACGACCATTAAAACCTTAAGGGGTTTGAGCAACTTGGTTAGTTGGAGGAGTTTGGATAGCAGGGGCTTGAACAGTTGCATGAAGAGGTGCCATGAGTTGAGGGACTTGAGGAGTATAGGTGTGAGGTGAAAAACTTTGTGGGATCGGAGGTTGGTAAGTTTGAACTTGGTATGCTTGGCTAGTGTAGTAAGGTGCGGGTATCACTTAGGTTTGGGGAGCATAGTAGGGTGCAAGCATAACTGGGGTTTGATGGGTATGGGTTAACAAAGGGCACATATTGCAAAGATGACTAGGATCTCCATAATTATAGCAAGCACAGGTATTAGGAGCACCAAGTTGAGCATAGGGGGTAGTTGCGGTTCTAGGAGCAAGCTGAGCAGACCATTGTGGAACAGCTTGTGCACTAGGCGGTACACGACAAGTGTTGGAAAGGTGACCATAGCTATTAAATTGAGTGCAAAGACGGCAAGGGGATTGAGCCGGATGATGGCGGTTACATATGGAGCACAACGGGTGAGGTCCGGTATAAGGTCTTTTGTTCGAAGCATTTTGGTTTTCGGGTTGATGGTTGGCTTGGTTAACAACATAGTTTTGGTGATTGGTTTTACGCTTATGGTTGTTGTTGTTGTTGTTCTTATGGTAGCTGTGAGAGTTGTTGTTTTGGGCAGGTTAGGTTCAGCTTTGGCATCGGTGGAGGATTCAGATTTGGTTTAATCGACAGCAGGTTTGGGATCCTTTCGGGATAAGGTTCCATCTCGAACATGGTCATCAGACAGCGAGGCAGCAAGAGCAATAGCTTCCTCGATGGAAAGAGGATCTCGACTGACAACAGCATCACAAAAAATCGTGGGCAGTCCCCGGATATACTTACAGATACTGTGAGACCTAGGGATCACAAGATGCGGTACTAGCAGGCTAAGCTCCTTAAAACCATTCGAGTAAGTTGAGTTGTCACCACAAATCTGTTTGAGTTCCCAAAACTCTGTCTCAAGCCTTTGCGGTTCATGCTTGGGACAAAACTCCTTCTTCATAGCATCCTTGAGTTCCTCCCAAGGCATAGCCATAGCAATCTTAACGCCTTGGAGGGGCTTAAAAGTGTTCCACCATGTGAGAGCTCGCTCCTCGAAGACACTCGAGGTGAACTTAGTCTGTTTCTCGTCCGGACACCCACAGTGGATAAAAATGATCTCCATCCTTTTGAACCACCGAAGGAGCTTAGTGGCATTCTCCTCACCAAGATACGGGGTAGTTTAGCACTAGTAAACTTCTTGTATTGAAAGATGCTTAGGGCAGCTGAAGTAGCAAAGCCATTGGAGTTGATGCTTTGAATTTGGGTCACAATCTCAGGCATAGTAGCAGCAGCAAACTCCCTAGTGATTCTAACAGCCAAACGACGATCATGAGCAGCCTATGGACGACGTTGATTACGACGATTAATTAGAGAAGACATTCTGCGGGGACCAAAGGTGAAATTTTATGAGATGATGGGTAAGTTGTGTAAATGAATCAATGTGAGATAATGAGGAAATGTAATAAAACTGTGTTAGTGACTTGTCATGACTTGAGGTTGAGTCGCGATTTAAACTAATGTGAATGATTTTGAGGTATTTAAATAAATAAACAATATTTATTTAAAATTCAAAAGTAAAATGTTATTGGGTTGTGCTTTCCATAGGCTTCCCATGGTAGCTTGAGAACCCAATTTAATTAACGAAGCATATTAAACAAGTTGGCATCCCATGAGCTTTCCATGGCAATTTGAATGGCCCAACTAAATAACACTATAAATTTTGTGAATTAGGACTCTGATGTAACGTTTAATATACATTAATCCCCTGTACATTTTATTTATTATTTTATTAGTTTAGTTCGGTTTCTTGCAAGATTTGTATACTAATAACATGGTTTTATATTTTAGGTGTCGGATTTTAATTATGGTGAAAAGATGGCGAAAAATGAGCAAAAACAAGCCGAACCAGAGAACAGAACCATCAGGAAACGAACCGGACTAGACCAGAAAGAGAACCGGACCGGCTAGGTCGCCCCCCCCCCCCCTAAACTGCTGGAGCGCCGCGCAACCGGGGAGGCCAAGCCCGCCACACGGCGTCTTGGGCCCGTCTCCAGAAGATTCCAACCGACTTTTGTATTTTTAGCATCCTGCTTCCTATTTAAATACCCCTAAACTCACCCTTAAACATATCCTGAAGTTCCAGCCGATTTTGGTGAGTTCCGAGGCTTCCGAGACCAGCTTTTGGCAGCTTTGGTGTCGAAGAATCATCCGGTGGTGCGCATATTAGTTGAAGGCGAAGAACAGGGGTTTTATCCTTTATTTCTTTCATTTTCATTTATTTACCGTCATGAATTCTTCCTTGTTTGTTTTGCTTAATTTGAGATGCTAGGCTAAATTGCATGAACTACTTAGGCTTATGATGAACCTACTTTGATGTTTTGATTTGACCTTGGGATTGTTTATCGTTATGGTTTTTATGATTTAATAAAAGATTTATTTATATTAAATTGATGCATATGGATACTTAGGATTGTTTGATGAGTTTTATTCCATAGCTTTCCTTGATTATTATTTGTCATATGATAGGGTGCTATTAGGTCAATTACTTTGTGTTCTTGATTATTTTATTATTGATTTCATGATAAGATCATAGGAAAAATATTGTCAAATAAACCAAAGTGTGCTGCTAACCTAAAATCTGTAAAGTGCTAGGTTATTGATAAGTCTTTAGTATTTAATCTTGCTAGATTTAGTTCTTTGTAAGGAGTCCGTCTAGGGTTGATTAATTATTATTGTTTATCAAATCAATTAAATATAGTAAATTGTCTTTGATTTCCACGCTGTAAGGTAGGATTTCGTATAAAGGAACTAAACCATAATTAATTAGGTGACCGTAAGGGAACTTGATTTTTAATATTGGTGAGCATTAAAACTTGTTAAAAATCCATAGGTGTCTCTTGAGAAGGGTTAGGGGTCCTGCTCGGGTTTTCTTTTAAGTGTCTATTTTACGATCCTAGTCCATAACTAAATATTTTCCCGGGTTAATTCATAACTAAAATTTAAGGGATTCTAGCATACGTAGTTTTCTCATCATCATCTTATTTTAAAAAAAACAACTTTTGCTTTCGCTTAAATTGCTCGTTTTCTTAATTAGTTTTTAATTATAGTATTAAATTAGTATTTTAAATAAAACCCCCCAAACAAATATAAATTAAAAAGTCATGTTTTGTAGTAGAGTCTAATTAGCTAATAAACGTAATTTAGAGAGTCGCGTAGGTTCGATATCCGGACTTACTTAGCTTTACTAGAGTCGATCGGTTCACTTGCCAGTTAGTAGTTTAGTCGAGTTTTAGAGAGTCTAGAGTATTACTTAGTGTTTATTTTTAGTTAAATTAGTTAATAATTATTAAACTACTTCAAGCACATCAAGTTTTTGGCGCCGTTGCTGGGGACTTCTTGGCAATTGTGTTATTAGCTTTGGTTGGACCTACTTGCTACATACGTACTACTTGTTTCGTTTTGTTTGAGTCGTAGAAGTCTAATTAAGTTTAGTTTGTTTTTAATTGTTTATTTATTTTTAGTATTCGAGTTATTTTATTAGAAACTACTTACTTGTTTTATTTCGTCTTGTAGGTACATGCCACATCTGCGTTCGCAAGGACAGCTGTTAGATTGCTTTGGACCTACTCCATTGAAGTCCGAGGCAAGTTCATCATCGTCCGAAAAACATCCGATCACCATAGATACTTCACCGAAATCATCACCCGTAAATTCACCACCACCAAGTACCAGACCCATCCCAATGGCCGAAAATAACTGTACCGTGTACCAGCAAGCTTTTGAAGGGTTCCATGGAGATCACTCAACCATTATCGCTCCCGAGATTGATAACCCTAACTCATGGAATATTCCATCCTACGTCATGACCAACACCACCCAACACCACCAATTCCTTGGCCGTGAAGATGAAGATGCACTGGCACACATCAACCGTCTGACTCGTCTGTTCAAAACGATCAATTTGCAAGGTGCTAATGAGGATGTGATCTTCCTTCACTTGTTCCCGTTTACACTTTCGGGACGTGCCGCCACTTGGCTCGATTCGCAACCTGCTGGAGCATTCACTACTTGGGAGGCACTTCGCAATGCATTTATCAAGAACTACTTTCCACCTGCTAAGGCTTCTCGCCTCCGTTATAAGATCCACTCCTTTCACATGGAGCCGAATGAGCCAGCGCTTTCAGAATATGCTATCCCGTTGTTCACAACATGGTCTCACACCTTGGGCCCTTGTTGAGAAGTTTTACAATGGGCTTACTTATGAGGCTCAAGCGAGGTTTGACACAACTGCAGGGGGTAATTTGATGGACAAGAAGAATGTGACCGAGTGTAACGGGATGTTTGAAAGTTTCGCGCAATCGGAGTATGCGAAGAAGCCAGGAGGCGGGAATTCCAATCTCGCCACCAGTACATCCTCATCTACACGAGGTGTACACCAGGTTAATCTGGATACTGGTATGGATGTTGCTATGGAGAATCTTACCTGAGAGATAAAGAAATTACAGGAAAAGGTGGATAAGTGTGAGATGTGTAGGGGTAGTCATGGTACACTGGAGTATTCGTTGATGAATAATCAAGATGTTGATTTTGTGGCTGGTTAGAACAGGTTCCCTAATGCTTACAACAACAACAATCAGAACTGGAACAACTACAAGAATCAGAATCAAGGGCAAAGTAACTCGAATTAGCGCCCGGTCGGTGGGCCACCTAGTTTTCAAGCTCCCTATAACCGAAATCAAGGTCAGTATGACAATGGAGGTTCTAATGGTCAAAGTTCGAATAATGGGCCAGATCTGAGTAAGAAGTTGGATGAGATGATGCAGCAAATCGTTACTAGAGATCAAGTTACTCAAAAGACTCTTGCCGATCATGATCTGCTTATTAAGAATCAACAATCGGCTCTACTTGACATGCAAAGGTCCATTGGCTATATTGTTCGAAGATTGGATGAGAGGCCCCCAGGACAGTGTTCAGGTTCTACTCAGCAGAATCCGACCGCTCAACTAAAAGCAATTACTACTCGTAGCGGCAGGATTTTGGGTCCCGAGGTAAGAAGGAATGAGGTTGAAGTTGAAGATGAGGAGGTGATGGATGAAGAGATCGAGATGGAAGTACTGGGAAAAGTGCAGCACACCGCACCAGTTGCACCGGCAGTAGTGAAGAAGCCGGTTGAAATTCGGCCATCACCTGTGATTGATCACTCTCGTGTCCCATATCCGGCTTGCATAAAACATCAGAAATACACGCGGGAGTATGAGCACTTTCTTGTCTGATATAAGTGGATCGGTTTGTAAGCAATCACATCTAATAAATGCATCCCTTCCAGAAGTCGGGGTTTGTTGCACGTATTAGTTCTAGAATTACTACAGTTATCCAAGTAGCAATATACCATCAAACAAACTATAACTGATTTAATGAGCCATTCGCAGTTTCACAATCTGAATTTGTTCATACTTACACATGCATGGCTTAATCTTTGAGACAAGCATATGACTACTGGCAGGATCAACCAGGTAGCATTCCTCGTTGACATAACCCGCCCGTTGGTACGAGCCAACACAGGACAGGCAAGTCGTTCAAGGTGATGCGCCACTCTCTGACAAACCCTCCTGATGACAAAGCCAATTCGGGCAAGACAGCAAGTCATGTTAACGTTGGCAAACCCTCCTGATGGCAAATCCACACCAAGCGAGACAGCAAGTCATGTTAATGTTAGCAAACCCTCCTGATGGCAAATCCACACCAAGCGAGACAGCAAGTCATGTTAACGTCGACAAACCCTCCTGATGAAAAAGCCACACCAAGCGAGACAGCAAGTCATGTTAACATTGACAAACCCTCCTGATGGCAAAGCCACACCAAGCGAGACAGCAAGTCATGTTAACGTTGACAAGCCCTCCCGATGGCAAAGCCAATTCAGGCAAGACAGCAGGTCTTGTTAACGTTGACAAACCCTCCCGATGGCAAAGCCAATTCAGGCAAGACAGCAGGTCATGTTAACATTGACAAACCCTCCCGATGGCAAAGCCAATTTCAGGCAAAACAGCAAGTCATGCTAACGTTGACAAACTCTCCCGATGGCAAAACCATATCAGAAACATACACACACACATATATATATGTATATATATATATGAAGTTTTATATATTTTCCATCCGTATGTAACACGGGATTTAACCTAATAAAGAATATTGCAAAATGCCTTCTTGATTAAGTAATGTGAATTTTGCTTGCAAGTCAAGTTACTATTTAATTTTATCTTTAAATTACTTTCCTTATTGCTTTAAAACTGCTTAGCTTTTGCTTTGCTTTTAGTTTATGTTTTCCTATAAATTGTAATGTTCTTTTAAGAAATAAGCATCAGAAAATTGTTCCAGTCAGTCGTTCTCTTCTTATTTGTTTCGTGTTTCTTGGAGATTACCCACTCAACGGGTTCCTATCACAATGATTGTTATGAAAACATCACACATGAAATAAAGCATCATGTTTTTAAGTACATATGAACTATCATGCGTGCTATTACGTTTGAACTAAAAACGCTTTGAGTTGTTATCATGTGTGGTGGTTTACAAACTTATATTTTCTCATAAAATAGTAATCTAATGACCGCATATGCTAAAATACAAAAGAAAACAAAAATAAAAAGTGTGAGAAAGATTTGTGGTAAAAAAAAACACCTTCAAAAAAGTATAATTAAAAAATCATAACTCAAAATATAAGTAAAAAAACTAAAACATTTTTCCCATCATTCTCGTTAAAAAAATCAAGACAAAAAAGACACAATGTCTTGGAAAAAAAGACACAATGATGAAAATAAATATAAAAAAAAGATGAATAAAAAAACATAATAGATCGCAAATTATAACACAATTCTGAGCAAAATATAACACAATATTAAGTAATATAACACAAATATCAAGAAATAAAAACACAATGTCAAGAAAAAAAGACACAATACATGACGAAAATAAATAAAAACACATTGATAAATAAAAAGACAAAATGATATTTTCCTCAATATTCTTTTAGAACGAAGAAGACGAGAGAAACATTTTAGTATTTTTATTTTTTTTCTTTTTTATGTTTTTTGAATTATGATTTTTTTTCTTAATTTATTAGAAAATTTTTAAGGATTTTTTTTGGTTACAAATCCTTCTAGTTGTTCTTGTTTTTGTCGCCATTTGTAGTATAATTAGACTCATCTAATGACTTATCTTCTTTAATTTACAAACTTTTGATATGAAAATATGCCTTTGTGTGTTTTTTAATTGATCATGATGAAGAGAATAATTGAAAAGTATATTCATAAATTCTCGAAGGCAATCTTGTCCGATCTATAATATCTATAATATATATAAAAGAAAACCCAAAAATCCTATGTGTCACGATGTGGTCGTTCTCCTTTTTTATGGAAGTCATCAGATTTCTTGATTTTTAAATGGAGGTCTCTCATTGATTTAACTCAAATTCATGGGTATTAGTCTTACCAAAACCAGATAGCTCTTAAACGGGTTATAACATCTCATTAAATTAAAAATTAATCTTACCACTTATTTGATATGAAATCCTATAAAATAGGGATATACTAAAATTTAATATCCAATTTAAAAAAAAAGATATTATTTAAAATTAATAAACAATTTTATAGTAAAAAACATAAGTGGGTCATGGATCACAAAATCCAAATAGCTTTTAAACGGGTTATAACATATCATTTATTTATGAAACCCTTTCATCATCAAACCCTAAGTATATTATTAACTTTCTTACAATAAAGAAAAATAAAATCCAAAAAATAAATATTAAAACGAAAAATGTAAAACAACCGTTTTCTCAAGCCATCAGATTGCTTTATTTGTAAATGAAGGATTCTTACTCATTTGACCTGAATTCACGGGTAAATGTCTCACCAAACCCAGATAACTCTTAAACAGGTTATAACATCTCATTATATTAAAAAATAATCTCATCAAATATTTGATATGAAAATCCTATAAAATAGAAATATACTAAAAATTAATATCCTATTTTATTTTTAAAAAAGATATTATTTATAATTAAGAAACAATTTTATAATAAATAAAATAAACGGGTAATGGGTATCACCAAACCCAGATAGCTTTTAAACCGGATTATAACATATCATTTATTTGTGAAACCATTTTATCTCAAACCTCAAGTATATTAATTATTAACACAATAAATAAAATTAAAATCCAAATATAAATATATAAATATTAAAAACGAATAATGTAAAACAACCTCCGTAATACGGGGGATAAAATCTAGTATATATATAAACGAAGCCCCTAAAATCCTACGTGTCGCGATGTGGTCGCTCCCCGTTTTATGGAAGCCACCAGATTGCTTAATTTTTAAATGGAGGCCTCTCATTGATTTAACCCAAATTCATGGGTATGGGTCTTACCAAAACCCGATAGCTCTTAAACAGGTTATAACATCTTATTAAAAATTAATCTTACCAATTATTTGATATGAAAATCCTATAAAATAGGGATATACTAAAATTTAATACCCAATTTAAAAAGAAAAAGATATTATTTATAATTAATAAACAATTTTATAGTAACAAAACATAAACGGGTCATGGGTCACCAAATCCAGATAGTTTTTAACGGATTATAACATATCATTTATTTATGAAACTATTTCATCATAAAACCCTAAGTATATTATTAACTTTCTTATGATAAAGAAAATTAAAATCCAAAAAATAAATATTAAAAAACGAAAAATATAAAACAACCATTCTCTGAAGCCATCAGATTGCTTTATTTGTAAATGAAGTTTTCTCACGCATTTGATCCGAATTCACGAGTAAAGGTCTCACCAAACCCAGATAGCTTTTAAATGGGTTATAACATCTCATTTTATTAAAAATTAATCTAATAAAATATTTGATATGAAAATCCTATAAAATATGGATATACTAAAAATTAATATCATATTTTATTTAGAAAAAGATATTATTTATAATTAAGAAATAATTTTATAATAAATAAAATAAACGGGTAATGGGTATCACCAAACCCAGATAATATTTAAACCGGATTATAGCATATCATTTATTTGTGAAACCATTTTATCATCAAACCTCAGTTATATTAATTATTAATTTTCTTACAATAAATAAAACTAAAATCCAAATATACATATATAAATATTAAAATCGAATAATGTAAACGTAATACGGGGGATAAAATCTAGTAATACATAAACGATTATCAATAAATGATAACTATATCAAATTATATATTAGGGATCTTATAATATTATAAGTTTTATAACCTGGTAACTGAATTAACAAGCGGAATTCATCAAAACAAAAAGTAATAAAATAAATACCAACATAAGCATATCAAAACTTCAAAGCCGTCTTTAATTTATGAAATCATCATTTTCTGAACTTGAAAATTGTTTGCTAACGTGATCTCAAGCACATGATAAGTCAAACAACGTCAACGAGTCAATTTTTTTCTTAAAAGCGTTTGGAACTACCCCTAATACCTAAATAAATTTTTCTGAGACAGGATACAACCGTCCATGCTAATTTTGACGCTTCAAACCTGACTCACTTAGAAACATCATCAAGGATGAATCTAACGCTGTGGGAAAAGTGGAAAACTCTCTTGGGTTAGGTTTTGATCTTTAGACCTCAAGGATCCAAAGACTTAATAATCATCCCTAAAAGTGGCGGACCCAGAAATTATTTTACAGGGGTCGGAAATTTTTGGGTCGCACTCAGTTGGCCGTTGAAATTTATATTTTCTTTTCGGTTCGATTGTTTCGGTCGAGTTAAATCGGGTCAGGTCATATACCAGGAAAGACAAACAAAATATCATATAACTTTAAAGAAATGTGTGACATGTTATTAAAAATGCATAACTAAAATAAAATATAATTAAAAATACTCTACGGGTATTCATTTTTGGAAATTTAACCAAATTATCATATAGTTTGACATAAATAAATATGCTTTTCTTAATCAAACAAACACAACTATTGTGCACATTTTCATTACATATTTGAGTACGAGTAAAAAAAATATTTTAGAGTTAAATGTCTAAAGCTAAATATTAAACAAACACAACCATCATTTCTCCTTCACTTTCTTAAATTTGATTCTACTTTTTTTTTCATGGGTGTTGGAATTTTAACACTATATGCATCTTTATTAATTTTTAAATTCGGGTTAGACGACATAATCATCTATTCATCTTGCTTTATTTTTTTCTATCCCCGTTTATAAACAAAATATTAAAAGAAATTATTAAAAATTAATAAATTATCTACTAAATAAAATAATAAATAGTAAAGAAATAATTTAAATGCAACTAACAAAAAATGGAAAGTTTGTTTCAATCTAAACTAACATAAAAGAAATTAAATAACAAATAATATTGATGATGATGTGAAACAACGACCTATTAACTACACCGAATATGCATGTTATCCTATTTATATCATATTGTATAAAGAAAATGAGAAGTAGAGAAAGAGGAGAAGTTTTAATTCATTAAGATATTTCAAAACCAAATACAAGAGCCACTATTTATAGGCTATAATATTATTACGAACATAATGAAAGGTATAGGTTATGAATGTGGAAAGTCACTACATTATGGTGAATGAAATACGCTTAGTGATGTTGACTCATTAAAAATCTTGCTAGGAAAACCCAGTGGGATAAAACCATAGCTAAGGGAAAAAGAGTGCAACACGTACAATACTCCCCCTCATTTATACATCCTTTAAGTGACGGGTTCTGATCTTTTGGGAAAGTTTATCTAAGACTTCGGAGTTGATAATTTACCACTTGTTCTTGTAGCATACACTTCCTTATTCGGTTGAATGATGTACTATCTTCATGTAAAGACATGTAGTGCATCATCTTGTAAATAAGTAACTTATAATGCGTCATCTTGTAAATAAGTAACTTATAGTGCGTCATTTTGTACATAAGTAACTTGTAGTGCGTCATCTTGTAAATAAGTATCACAAAATCCATATCTTTGTTATATTTCATTCCATGCATCAATACGGCTAACCAAACCCTTTTTTTATAGGTTAGCAAAATATAAACTCATATATTTCATAATTGCATGTATCAAAACATGTATCAAAATTCATCTCGGTGTCTTTCACTTGAAACAAACAATATATCTTATCAATAAATATAAATAAATAATATGTATAGTTAAGTATAACTATCAAAAAATATTGCATCAATTGCAATATATTGTGGTACTTTTTAACCAAGAATTTATATTTAGAATAAGGATAATTTGTTCTATATGAGATGAATTTCATCCGTATTAAATGTTCTAAAATCTTCTAGATGAGTTTAAGTGGTATAAAAATATAACTATATAAATGCTCTACAAGCATACCATCTCTTTATGAGATACAATGCAATCATCAACATGATATCAATGATTTAATATTAAAATATTCAACACATGGATCAAATTCATCATTTTCATAAATCTTTTCCATGAGATGATCACCGAGTTGATTATATCATTTCTAACTCGGAATTTGTAGCCAACGTATAAAACTTTGTTAATTTCACATAATAAATTTATTGAGCTTTTAGTTTAAATGTTCTATGCACATATAATATGTTATGGACTGCATTCCATGTTGACTAATCATGTATACAATATACTATTCAAGAGTTTTTACAATCCGTCATGGACTTCCTTCCATGTTGACCAATCATATATACAAATTTACTCTTCAAGAATTTGGCATTTATTTACCACATTATTTTCTATGTCATATTCAAATATGCCATCCATAATCATATAATTATCATTTCATATTGTACCATTATTGTGCATGATTTATTGAATATTGCCATATGCTTATTGATGCATAGGAATTGTATACTTAAGATGTTTACTTCATGCACTTAACCTCAAATTTGTAGATTGCAATCATATCGTTATCGAGAACTTATTTCATATGATTTTGGCAATTTAAATCCTTCAATGATAAATTTCATTACCATAATATTTATTAGATGCATATCAATTCTCTCTTGTATTACCAGATTAAATTATATTGCATCCATCTATGAAGAATACATTTCCTCATCTTTATGCCACCAATTATGCCTTAACTTGCATAATGTTTTTCTTATTACGCTTCCGCACAAAAAAAAACTCTTTTATATCGCATAATGCTACAACCTTTAGTTGTATGGAACACTTGTCTAAAACTAACAGATTCATGAGAGAATGCAGTTCTGCATTATTTGCATCTTTTCATTTTGGCCAATCATTTAATATCTCATTTTTGGCAGAACTTATTTCTTGATCCTCATTATTTCAAGCGTTATATTATGTACACGTTTATTATCGACGTCGATTTTGTTTCGATTCCATATATTTCTAGACATGATATAGTTTATTGAGATCTCTTTTATATTCAGGTACTTGAGGTCTCTTCTAGAACCATCATGTCAATCGTCTCTTAAAGAGAATCTTTCATTATACCTCAAATTGACCATTTTCATTACTTGCTCCATTTTCGAGGATTTTTATTTTTTGAATCGAATAGTCTAGCACGCTTCATTCGTGTAATAGACTCATCACCAATGTATGGTTATCCTATTAATAACATTTATTGGAGCACCAGCAGTTGTTATATATGACTTAGCTATATTTAGGTCAGTGAATGCATCTGGTAGTTAATTCGCTAATTCTTGTAAATGAATTATCTTTTGAACTTTTGGTTTACATTTTTAACTTGAGGATCAATATGACATAAGCATAATGATAATTCATTACAACTTTTTAATTTTCCAACTGCTTCTAATTTCCCCCTCATGTTGAAAATATTATTTTGTTTAAGTAAAAAAAAATCAATATTGAGTCGTAAACAAATCCCACGTTGATGACTCTAAATGCATAATTATCAATACTTTTTCATATCCAACATATATTCCCAACCTTACTTGAGGTCCCATACTTATGCATTATGGTGGAGTGATTGCAATGTATGTTGCACTTTTAAAACTACAAATGGAAGTATTTGGTTTCTGACCAAAAACCAATTGTAATAGGGAGAATGTATTATCACTTATTGGCCTAATGTGTTAATATTACAACATGTAAAAAACACATGTTCCGACATACATATGAAATTTTGCTCTTATGATTATTGGATTTGCAATCAATCGTAGACGTTTGTTCATTGTCTTCGACAAAAGCAAAAAGATTTTTGTAAAAACATTCGTCACATGTACTTTAACATTTATTCCAATAATCATCACTAAAATTGGAATTAAGATCACCACATTTATCAAAATAGTCTAGAATATTGTGCTTGTTATCAGCTAGGTCACAAGTCACGCAAACTTCAGGTTGCGAATTTGATAACCATTTAGACGATGCATCGATTTTAAAATCACTAAATGGTATCATGCCGGGATATAAATATCCTTTTGTCATTTTCATAATATATTAGAAATTTTCACCCAACTTAGTTGGTTAATAATTAACTTATCCTTGAGAGCACATGTTGTATGTTTAATTACCATGAAGAATTTTCTAGTCTTTCAATATTTTCACATCATCAATGACTCGGTTAGTCTAACCGGTCAAGCCAATATAATAAAAAATCATGATCCATAATTTTTCAGCTTATGATCATATATGTTTTAGTATAACTCATGTTTGTTTTATACATGATATAATTTCCAAAGGTATAGTGCATTATTAATTCAAAAATTCATTCTAGCACTTTCCCACATTATATCTCATGATCACTCCATTAGTGTACTACAACTTGTGGTCACTTTTATTATTAATTCGATTGATCTTATTATTATCATGATCACTACTAACCCGGTTGATCTCTTCATATTCATAATCACCATTAGCCGGTTGATCTCATCATCATGTTCACTTCAGTGAATTAGAATAATGACAATTTCCTTAATTAATTCAAAATCACGACTTTTACAATGCCCGTTATATCATCACATTCACTTAAATGAATGGATTACCAACCAAAACAACTTTCATGGTTATATCATTATATTTTCCTTAGTTATACATGATCACAACCTTTACATTGATCATTCTTTCATCTCATTCACTTCAGGGAATGGATTAGCATCACACGACTTTCATAGTGGGTGCTTTCATGGTGGTCATTTTAAACCTTGTATTTCTTTAACAAACTTGCAACTTCAAGAGAAGATTTGACAATGGAAATTATATTTAATTTCTATATATCTTCTCAACACGTAACATCAATTGAGAAGAGGTTACATGCTCGAGTCATCTAATTTTTATCGAGCTTATATCTTACGACCCTTTTTTTACTATAATAATGAGATTAGGATGTCATATTTAATCATATTGATACTCTTCATGAGAGTGTTATAGCAACCAACTTTGGTCTCTATCTGCTTTATCTAGTAACATCTATATGCATCCTTAATAACATCGAAAAGATACGTAGGTTCACAAGTAACAATAAAACCAATGTAAATCATCTTCGCATGGTCCATCTATCTTGAGAGAGATCAAAGGATTTTCTATCCAGTAAAATATATTAATTAAATCCTTAATTATTACATGACTAATGCATAAACTATAGAAAACCAGCGTGACATAATGTGATAACATTATAATAAGTAATATTGTGGTTAAAACTTATGACATATATATACACAACAATTGTTCTTTTAACACATATTCATGATAGGAAGCATCAAACAATACATAACATGTTTCGATAGCATGAACTAGTAGACCAGCAAATACATCATGTTTTAATAATATTGCATTTCAGTTGTGAACAAATTATACATTGATATATCTAATAATATTGAGACAACAAATCATTATAAAAAACAATAAACAAACTCATGACTTTAAACTGTTGTTTTGATGTCTTTCTATTAGTCATCAAATCATGATCATTACTATTAGTTATTACATCTACCTATTCTAATAAAGTAAAATAATTGTGGACACTTGTTATGTGTTAGTTAATTCTCACCATTTTTTTCCCTCCAAAACTAACTTAATTAATCCTAATATATGTAATAGATCAATAATTATTCACTTTCCTTTTATACTCTATTTATATTTATATTTTTATAAAAATAAATATTAAAATATTCTTTTACTATATATTCCAAAATACTTGGTGAATCCAAAATCAACAATAAACCATGTTTGTCAAAGATTAAAAAATCATATAATTTTAAATGTTATCATTAATATATTGTATTATGTATATTGTGGGAGATTGTAAAGAAAATTAAAACTCGAATATGTTTTCATTTTACAAAGTTATTTTTTAATCATTAAATTATAAATATATGCTTAAAAGTCGATCCATTTTTTTTTAAATCAATCAATTTATCTATTGTTATTATTTTTATTATTATTATTATTATTATTATTATTATTATTATTATTATTATAAATTGTCATATAAATTTATAAATTATAAATCCATGCTTTAAATCTATTCATTTATTTTTCGGTTAATTTAGTAAACTATATATATGTTAAAACGTAAAGATAGTATATACCAATCACTTTCAGACATAACAAGGTTTATTATATTTTATTTCTTAGTATTTTTATCTAGGATTGTTCCGGGTTTTTTGTGGAACTTAAATTTGATTTTTATGGGTCAAAAGTTGGTAAATAAATTGTTTGATACAAGTTAACTACAGTTAAGATCAAAATTTGTTACTGGTAAAAAATGAAAAATTTGATTATTTTTAAAAGTTTGAGAATGCAAATAGATTTATCATTAAATTTGTTACGGGTTCAAAGTGTTTGCTTAAAAATGTCAAACAAATGAAAGTTAGAATTTGTACATGCATTTTTTTATTAAGTTCATTTAAAAAAAATCATTTTTGTGATATAAATAAAATTAATTTATGTACAAATATTATAGATTCAGACATAGATGTAATATCTTTTTTCAAATACGTTATTTAATTCTTTGCTCTACTTATAATTTTATACTTTAGATAATCACATGTATGACACGGACTCTAAAACTAGTATATATATATTATATATAATATTAGGCCCATAGTAATTAGCACAAAGGAATTAAAGTGTTATCACACTTCATCAGATAAATTTTGTTTTCAACTCGAATCTTGTTGTTAAAACATATCAAAGGCATATAAAGTAAAAATAATGTGATTCTTAGCATTACAACATACTCATATAAACAAGTTATATTCTTACAACATGTTAAGAAAACCAATACTGAGTCACACGTTGACCATCATATAGCATGATTAAGTGGAGCAACTATTTAAAGGCAACATTTAGTGTAGTTTGGTTTGACACTTCATAGCAATGCTAAGTTAAACCAACCCATATTTCAAAATATGTGCATATTCAATTTCATACTCATCAAGTATCTCTATGTTAAATAATCTACAAACATATCTAGACTTAAATTTCATATACTGAATTCTTATTCGTATATAATAACTAATATGCAAGTGATAATTATCATAAAGTAAACGAACCCAATAATATGTGTAAATTAGAAATCATAAACTTATAAAAATCTTTTGGTTTCAATCAGCTCAATAACGAAAATAAACACCCATGTTTACTTTATTTTCTAAATTACAAATTTTTTTCAACTCACTATCTAATACACATTTGTTTATAAAAAGAAGATATTGCTTACACTGTTGGAATGCCAAATTTAATAAGGTTTGGAAAATATGTTGAATAGAAACCGACTAATTACAACGTATCTATTAATGTATATATGTTATTATATTAATGCTTCAAATGTGGGTTTAAGGATATACGTATTCCGTAAAATAAACAAATTAACCCAATATATGTTGATTAGAAACCGACCAATATCTCTTTTTTTTTACTTTATCCATCCTTGATATAAACAAATTAGCCCAATATACGTGAGCCGACTATATAAACAAGAAAAACAAACATATGCATTCACAGACTAAAAGGAGGTCGGTATTTGTACCTTAATTAGTTGCAAAAGATACGCACCAGATACTTCCGATTGGATGTTGCGGTTCTCTTACAGCGGTTGGGTGACGCGAATGAAACATCAGCAGATCACTAGCAGAACTTGAGATGCAAAATGCGACAAAATCAGAGATCGAGCGAACTCGTGCTGATAACGTGTTGTGAAACAACGACCTATTAACTACACCGAATATGCATGTTTTGAAACAACGACCTATTAACTACACCGAATATGCATGTTATCCTATTTATATCATATAGTATAGAGAAAATGAGAAGTAGAGAAAGGGGAGAAGTTCTAATTCATTAAGATATCTCAAAACCAAATACAAGAGCCACTATTTATAGACTATAACATTATTATAAACATAACGAAAGGTATAGGTTATAAATGTGGAGAGTCAATACATTAAGGTGTATTCATAAACGATGATATGTATTGTCTTTCACAACTTTGATATTTACTTTTTCACTATGTCTATCTTTTGTATATATTTAAATATTAATTTTCACTTTAAAGTGTTAAACATCTTCTTCATTCTTTAACCTACACTCAGCTCTGGCATCTTTCACATGCATCAGAAAATTTTCCGACGAGTCCAACTCAAATCTTTTCTTTCATCTTACATCTGACTAGTTTTACAGAGGTCGGTGCCAAAATTATACAGGGGTCCGTTAGAATTTTAACACATATAATACAAAAAAAAATTACAAGGGTCGGCCGACCCCTACACCATCAAGGTAAATCCATCATTGATCCCCATGCCATTAAATCCAAAGTTTTAAAAACCGGTATTTAACTCATACCGGTTGAACCGGGTTATACCGTAAGGTTCGACCGGGTTAATAGTTTACCTTGTAATATCATATAAATATAACTTTAACTAAAAATAACCCAAAATTATATGATTACACAATAAAATATAATCCAAAAGTTAATCCAAAATAAAAAAAATAATAAAAAGCATTCAATTTTAAAAAGATAATCCAAAAGTTTATTCGTTTCAATGTTAATCGCTAGGTTAAAAGTAAATTTTAAAAAATATGGGCCACAAAATATCAAAAATTGCTTGGGTTAGAACCGGTTTGCCAGTTTAAACCGGTATTTTGAAAAAACCGCCGGTTCGATGTTTTAACAAACCGCTCAAAAATACCGGGACCAAATACCGGTCTAATATATGCAAAACCCGATATTATCGGTTCAACCGGCTGATACAAACCGGTTTTTAAAACATTGATTAAATCAGATGGCCAATTGCGGTCAACGAGTCAACTAGTATGTTGACTTTATATACACTTCAAAAAGTAAAAGCAGTCTTTTCCCCGGCAATAAAATACAGATACACGTTTTTTCTTCTCCTTTATATTCATAGTCATGTGTAACATGCTAACATGACACCTCAAAGTCTTACCAACTTATTGTAAAGAGAAAGCGATCTATCACTACAAAACCCTATTTTTGGTAAGGGTATGCGTCCATTCGTTATCATTGAAGATTTAAAGATTTTATATATTAGTATCTAATTAATAAGCAATTTATAATTTATGAAAAATGATGTTTTATATCTTAGTGAAATCACATACATAGGATATCAACCATGTAAATCTGCTACCGGCTCAACCCCTTATACTTAGCCCTGGACGCTCACCAATGGGATTTGGCCTTGAACCCCTGGTTAGTTAGTGCGACAGATTATAATAGTTTGAATGAGTGTGCGTTCTATACATCATAATTTACATAGTGATTAATAAGATTTTTCTTTGATCTTAAAACAAATCAATTTAACCAAAATGACATAATGACATTAAAATCACCCGTGCATGCTAAGTCATGCATTATTAAACATCCATGAAAGTAACTTGTAACTGGTGGCAAATTTGGAAAAAACATTCAGGGTACCCTAAAAAAATTTCCGCATATTAAGAAAGGGCTTTTTATATGAAAATTGCGGATCTTAAAGTTTTGGGGTATATGACACATTAAATTGCATTTCGTCAAGAAAGTTGAGGGGTATCCCGGCTACACCATAACCCCGACATAGATCCGCCCTTGTTGTAACTCACATATACGTATCCAATATCACGGTCATGGAATGTGGATCATGACCTTTTTAGCATGGTTCGCTATTACAATATAAATACATCCAACTATAAACAATGTAGAGTAACAGCACAAACTTGCATGTCGTTGGATGCTTTAATTATGAAACCAAAATAACCAATAAGGCGATAATAGAACCCTTCTTAAATGTATAAGTTCCGTCACTGACGACAAGCCCCTTTTTATATATTGTTATTGGGGCTTATATGTATGCAAATGATTTACAAAGTTCATATGTTTTATAGAATGTATCAGGGGTGTCTGCGAGACATAATCAAACTTGTTGAAATTGTACACTTGTTAATCATTAAGTGATTTAAATCGGGACAAATATACACCTAGTATGATACCGATGCTAAATTCATTCTTGCAAACATTAGTTTATTATATTGGGGCATGAATGTGTGATAATTGGCAAGTGTCAACATTAAAAATTTTAGATTGTCATCATATATGTATTTTAGCATTTTGTTAGGTGCAAATGTGCAATGATAAGGATCTTGGACTCAATATATATGTATATATGTTTATTGTTCCTATAAATATAATGGCCATCATTTTCGTATAGAATGATACTGCACGAATGAGTTTATCTTTTGTTTAAGCGCACATGGCACGGCTTTGGTCCAATGTGTCTGCGCTTACGGCCATCTCCACCCTCAACCTCACCCTCCCAACTAATGCAAAAACATAATTAAAGCAGCCGGCTCCACAATATAATCATATCAAAAGAGAAAAATATATACTTTTACACCTTTAATTTGACTGGTGTTGAACTAAGTCGTTCTTATTGAATAAACTAAATGATTTCTAAGTTTCCTTAAGCCTTCTATATCTGATCAAGATGTAATTATGTATAGTGGCAGGCGTGGCAAATTTTAGGGGTCACTATGGTAGCGTTTGGTATGCATGAATGACAGGGGAATAAAATGATTCATTAGGTGGGAATAAAAAAATTGGTGTTTGATTGCTCAATGGAATGGAATCATCTATTATACATGGAATCTCATTCCATCAAAACCATTTCTTCCCACCCATCTTCTTTTTTTTCATTTCATTCCTCCTTCACCCTACTTTCTCAACAGCATCACCACCTAACAACCACCACCACAACTACCATTGGCACCACCACCACCGCCACCGTCGCTGCTTGACCATCATGGCCACCACCACTGTCGTTGCCTGACCACCGCCACCCCTGCCGCCTGACCTCCACCACCACCATCGCCACCGCCGCCACCATTTTCGTCGCCAGAGCTACCACTGTCGCCATTGTAGGTTTATTTATTTATTTATTTTTATTTATTTTTTATTTTTTTTTTATAAAAAGTGTTTTGAGATATGAGTGTTTTTATTATTTTTATTTCATTCCTACAATTTTTTTTGGATACCAAACAACATAAAGTAATAATTAATTTTATTCATATAGGTTAACCAAACAAGACAAATGAACGGTAATTATCTATTTCATTCCTTTGTCCATTTCATTCATTCTCTCATTTTATTCCCCCTTCATTCCATTACCATCAACCAAGCATACATATTTCAATAAAAGCATCACCAATGCAATACACTTGTCTTTGTTTCAAATCAGCATGTCACATCATATTTTAAGCCAACTTATGAAAGCATTTATTTCTCCCCTGGTGATTATTACCCCTCCTGTTAAAAAAAACCTACCACATGTCAACCTAATACGGCTTCCTTGTGTTTTTACACTAAATGATAAAAGAAAAATGTTCATACATCCCTATTTAAAGTTTCTTAATATCATAGTTTTTTTCTTTTTTTTTTCTTTTTTTTTTGAAACTACTAAATGTTTACACATTATGGGGGTTGAACCTTTGACCTCTTATTTCACACCCTAAGGTAGCGTTTGGTACGCAGGAATGATATGAGGAATGGAATGATTTATTGTGTGGGAATGAAAAAAGTGGTGTTTGGTTGCTTAATGGAATAGAATCATCCATTACACGTGGAATCTCATTCCATCAAAACCATTCCTTCACACCCTCTTTCTTTTTTTTTCATTTCATTCATCATTCACCCTACTTTCTCAACATCACCACTACCTAACAGCAACAACCACCATTACCATATCCACTACCACCACCTGACCGCCACCGTCGCCACCATCACCACCGCCTCCACCACCACCTTACCGCCACCGTTGCCACCATTGTCGCGGTAACCACCGTAAACATTGTTATCGCCGCCGCCTGACCATCACCACCACCACCACTGTCGTTGCCTGACCACCACCACTGTCGTCGCCAACCTACCATCTCCATCACTACTAATGCTACCACCGACACCCCACCAACACCGTCACCACTGCCACCACCATTTTCGTCGCCGGAGTTAACACCACCACCGTTGCCATTGAAGTTTTATTTTTTTTTTGGGTAAAAAAATTATTTTGAGATATGAGTGTTTTTATTATTTTTATTTTATTCATACAATTTTTTTGGATACCGAACAACATAAAGTAATAATTAATTTCATTCCCGTAGGTTAACCAAACAAGACAAGGGAATGGTAATGACTCATTTCATTCCTTTGTCCATTCCATTCCTTCTCTCATTCCATTCCTCCTTCATTCTATTATCTCCAACCAAACATACCGTAGGCACTTTACAATGTCATTGTTATTCAATTAGTTTTAAAAGATATGAAATATTCTCTTTTCTAATATTTCATATTCAATCATTTTAATTTTTCATTGAAAACAATACATGGATTGTAGAGGACTAGAGGGGGTACAGTTAAGCCTATTTTAAAGAGTCCGACCATATCAAGTTGGACCACTGAAAGTATTAGCCATTAGATTTGTCTTAATACCTCCCAAGTATATAAAGTCAGTCCTAACCTCTCCATGAGGGACTCTCAAGCTCATCCAACTTTCACTTCACCATGAATTTTGCACATCCCTCTCTAACTCTCATACCTTAGTATATTCATTCATATACCATGCATATATCCATGTTGACTTGGCTTGGACCCTAGAACCCCTTCTAATTGGTGATGATGCTCCTTGCTGCTTCATTACTAGCCATGAAGTGGCGGATATAGCTATCAAAACATACATAGGAACCATTCACCTTTCTTGCACCGTTGGGATCTGGGGAGATCTTAGCCAACCGTGAGGATTTTCGTAGCAACATTTGACACAATCTACAATAGGAACCAATTTACTCTTCCTTTTTCTCAAAACTTTTAACATTTTTAATTTACCAATTAAAATGTGTTTGAATTTGGTAAAACCCCTAAAACTTTCATATTTTGAAACATGTCAAGTATAGTATCTCTAATAATAATTTGATATGGCAATTTTACCATCGAATATCCCTTAACATTCTATCCTAAAACACGTGGAATCAAACTTTCAAAAGGTAATGTAGTAGACACCAAACAGCACCTAAATTCCTTATGTAAAAGATTTTATGTTCAAATCTTTTGTTCATTTGTTTCTTGCCATAACTCATAGCCATTGACCGGTCACGTGAGTTTTCTTGAAACGGTTTTAATGATTAATGAAATTAGTGGATAAGAGCTTGCGAGTTGATCATGACCATGGGACATTGGGAGTTTGGGACGTCATTTAAATACTGTATTTTATATTGAATTTGGTCCTCTTTTTTTTCACGAAATCCATGTGCGGTTATTAAATGTGTACTCGGCCCAGTGCTTATTATGTATTGGACTTAAATGTAGTTTACTAAAACGAAAGCCCACTCAGGTATCAATGATAACGTTTTCATTTAAACTAGTCAAAAACTCAAAATTAGGTTAGTCTAAACTGCTCACCACTCGAACTTGCTTGAAAAATGCTCACTTGTTTTTTTGCTCTATTGTAAGCGAGTCGTTCTGCTCGATTCGGTTTGTAAATGAGCCAAGCAACGAACAAAGGTCAGCTCAGTTATGTTCGGCTCGAATATTTTTGATTTATTTTATATATAATTATATAGGAACAAATATATAAATATATAGACAACACACATAAAATATAAGTATACAATTTTTAAACCTTTAAATTTTTTCTTATTTTGTAAAATATTATAGTTTCATTTGTTCGCTTCAAGTTTTCAAAATATTAGAAGTTTTTTTACATGTTCATTATATCTCACTTCAAACTTCTTTCTCATAAAAATTTACAACTTATTACACGTTTGTCTAAAAACTACTAATTTGTTTACAAAATATATTATTTACAACCTTCAAATTTGTTTTTTATTGAAAATTTTAAAGTGAAAAGAAATAAAATAATGCTCGATTCGATTTTGGCTCGTTTCGATTTTCGTTCGGTTCGAATTTCAACTGTTAGGTTCGATTGTAAATGAGCAAACTTTCGCTCAGTTCGACTCGGCTTGCGAACACCCCAGTTAAAATGAATAACCAATTTGTAGAAAAACAACATGTGGAAACAATCTCATATAAAAAAATGTTGCTACCATTTCATATATTAATATTATATAGTACTTTTTTTATGTCTTACACACATGGTCATTACCTACTTCTAATCCAAAACTACTTCAAGAGAGAATTTACTCTTACGTAAGGCTTTGAACCCTTGTCTTCACTCCAAAAAACAAGAGTGTTTACCACCTAACCAAGGCTGGAATGACTTACATTACAATATGTAACGCGATTCTCCAAAGGGTTCGAAATTCTTTCAAATTAAATTCCTTCAAAATTAACTATGAACCAGACACCCTACAGTGTTTGATTTCGACTTTTAATCTCTGAATCAGGGTTTTATTAGTGTTTAAACGTAGTGATCAAAGAGAGAATGATGACCGTCAAAGGTGATGGTGTCAATGGTGATGTTGAGGGAAGCCAAGCAGATAATTATGGAGGGAGAGAGTGACACTTGAAGATGATGGTGTTGGTTGATGGTTAGTTGATTAAAAAACAGATTTCTAGATTTTCTTTTATACTTATTATACTTTTATAAAATAACACATGAAAATAAAATTAGTTACATGACATCTATCATAACTTTTGAGAATGTGAATTTCAAATTTAATTGTTTACGATTTCAAGTTTTAAACCATGTATATGTTCAAGTTAGACCATATTTGCGTTTAGTAGTGGTGTTGATTTCATATTCCGGTTGTTTATATTCGCATAGATCATCAATTCAACCATCTACTATTTCATAAAATATCCATTGGTCCATTTCGGAGTAGGATGGAATTGGTTAGCATATGTATTTTGCGATTTTGGCCCTTATTTTTTACCAAATTACTAACATATGTTATAAAGATATATTAAATTTGTGCAAAATGATCACTTTTCCTTCAAACTTGAAAACCAAAAGAAATATATAAATCACCCCACCCCTAACACGCACCAAATCCATCACCAATCATCAGCCTCGTGGCACCGCCTCTCCGCTGCCATCACCATCTTTCGGCCTTTATCCCAAATGTTGTGACGGGTGGTGTAGCAGCAGCTTACAAATTGTTTATTTGGGTTATGTTTGACAAAACCCTTAATTGGGAAAGTGCAACTAAATCTAGCAGTTGGATCCCATAACATGTTCACTAGTACAAGTTCAAGCTCAGTCTTTGTTTATGATCTAGCATTTGTGTGTCTTCCCTTGCTTCAACTGAGTTGATTTGATTCCTACTCAATAATTAAAAGATACAATGAATGAACACAGCTGGCCAAGCTCCTCTGTCTCCTCACATGTAATGTTTGCCACATATAATGTTTTTTTAAAGTACGATATATCAAAACCACAACTTTTTAAAAACTATTATAGCAAAACTACAGAACATCCATGTCACATGTCTTCATCTATGCTGTCAGCTTTAATTTTCAAGTCATGACTAATATAATCTTGTTGCATATGCACGAAATTATTAATCATAATTGCATACCACAATACTTATATTAAACATGATAATAGAGTTTTGAAACAGGAAAGATACTGGTAATTGTCACATGGCAACAAACACAAACATAACATCAAATCACAATCCAAACACAAACATAACCAACCACACAAGAACAAACACCGCCACCGTCTTATCTAGTAGTCCTCTCCTTCATCACATTCATCATCACCACCTTCAGCGCCAACCTCTTCGTAATCCTTCTCCAACGCAGCCAGATCCTCACGAGCCTCGGAAAACTCTCCTTCCTCCATACCCTCACCCACGTACCAGTGAACAAAAGCCCGCTTAGCATACATCAAGTCAAACTTATGGTCAATGCGAGAGAACACTTCCGCCACACTAGTCGAGTTAGAGATCATGCAAACAGCCCTCTGCACCTTAGCCAAATCACCACCTGGCACAACAGTTGGTGGCTGGTAGTTAATACCGCATTTGAACCCAGTCGGACACCAGTCAACAAACTGAATCGTCCTCTTTGTCTTGATGGTTGCAACCGCAGCATTCACATCTTTTGGGACCACATCACCACGGTACATCAAACAGCAAGCCATGTACTTTCCGTGCCTCGGGTCACACTTAGCCATCATGGAAGATGGCTCAAAGGCACTGTTGGTGATCTCAGCAACCGATAGTTGCTCATGATACGCCTTCTCAGCTGAAATCACAGGTGCATAAGAGGAAAGCATGAAGTGGATACGCGGGTACGGGACCAAATTGGTCTGGAACTCGGTCACATCAACGTTTAACGCACCATCAAACCTCAGAGACGCAGTCAATGATGAAATAACCTGAGTAATATGTTTAGAATAAATCAATAACAGCATAACACAAAACAAAATTTATATAAACTAACCAAGTTTGTGTTTATACCTGTGAGATCAGGCGGTTCAGATTTTTGTAAGTGGGGCGGTCGATGTCGAGTGAACGTCTGCAAATATCATAAATGGCTTCATTGTCGAGGAGAATGGCAACATCAGTGTGCTCGAGGAGAGAGTGGGTTGAAAGGACACTGTTGTAAGGCTCAACAACAGAGGTTGAAACTTGTGGTGATGGGTAGACAGTGAACCCGAGCTTCGACTTTTTCCCGTAGTCAACCGAGAGCCGTTCTAGAAGCAGAGATCCTAGACCGGATCCAGTTCCACCACCAACCGCGTTAAAGACCAAGAAACCTTGGAGACCGGTGCAGTTGTCAGCAAGCTTTCGGATACGGTCCAAGCAGAGGTCAACAATCTCCTTCCCAACTGAAACAAACACAGTGAATTTAATTTAATATTCAAAACTATAACAAATAACAGATTAATGTATAATGATGGATTAATGTATTCATACTTGTGTAATGACCGCGTGCAAAGTTGTTTGCGGCGTCTTCCTTGCCACTGATCAACTGTTCGGGATGGAACAGTTGGCGGTAAGTACCGGTCCTCACTTCATCAATGACCGTAGGCTCAAGATCAACAAACACAGCACGCGGGACGTGCTTCCCGGCTCCAGTTTCACTGAAGAAAGTGTTGAAGGCGTCATCACCGCCTCCAATTGTCTTGTCACTAGGCATCTGGCCATCAGGCTGCAAAAGAACATCAATCATAGCATTAGCATTCATCATATAACAATAAGCATGATATATGCCTGCTGAACATAAGGATGACAGTAAATCACTTGAAAATATTTTCAATAAATAATAGACATAAAATTAAACAACTTTTGGTAATTAAAAACTGTACTTAATTTTGCGTTTTATAAGCCTAAAAATTCGAATTCAACAAGAGCGTGTAACAAATGTCACGAAATTGAAGCACTAATTAATAATATATTGTATGACTTCCATGTAGATCGGAGCAAATAAAAAAAAATCCTAAATGTGACCAAAAACATTCAAAAATGTTACCAAAAATGCCATAAAACTATCCAGATCTAAAAACATATTCAATTATTTTACAAACTGAGTGAAACTCGAATACATAGTTTTTTCAGTATAAAAATGCAGATCTATAAGTATCTAGTAAAATAAACACCTAATATCTTAAGAAAACCAGCAGATCTACAAAAACATTAAACAAAACACGCAGATCTAAGGAAGAAAGTGAAGAATAGAAACCTGAATGCCGTGTTCGAGGCAGTAGAGTTCCCAGCAGGCGTTTCCGACTTGGATTCCGGCCTGACCGATGTGGATCGAGATGCACTCTCTCATCTTGGCTGGTTAATTGACTTAAGAACACTGGTTTTATTGATAATGCTCGAATCAGAAGGCGTTTATCAAGACGCCTTGAGATGTAACAGAGATGCGGTTTTGAAATGCTAGGGTTTGGGTATTTATAGCTCAGAGTGGAGTGAGTGAGAGGCTAGCTGTGGTTAGGTTAGTTGACTACGGGTTTGGGATTAATGTGGGGTGAGGGTTAACCATGGTTTATGTTGAGTTGATGTTTAGATATTATAATGTCATGTTGCATTTTGAATTTGAATTTGAATTTCACCGGCTGATGCCTGCCTTTTTATAGGATTCTGTTTCAAAATTAATTTCTTAACCACCGATTAACAAGTTTTAACAAACATTTTTTGGTTACAAGTTTGGAAAATATCTCTCTTTAATCCTATTTTTAAGTTTAAATTGTATACTATACGGGTACCCGCGCGATTAAGGGTGTGCAACGGGTTGAACCCGGACCGGAACCGTTTTGCATGATTTCTCAAACCCGGAACCGGACCTATTACAAATGGGTCGGTCCGGGTAGTTGAACTGGGTTCGCGGGGCGGGTTTAACGGGTTTGATAACACGATGTAGTAAATATTAACTTGAGTTAATTTAGAAGGTTCAGTAGACACGTTTGCTTGCTTGCTACACTATACACGAACACATCTAACTTCTAACTATATTATTAAAGCAACACAAGTTGTCCACATGGCATTTAACTAGGAACTCCACATAGGATGTTAAGTAGATGTCATGTCACTATTTCCTATTATATGACCCGTAAGGCTTTATAAAATTTTGAAAAATATATTATTGTGTGATACGGGTTTCAAACCCAAAACCTCATGTTTCAAACCAAATGTACTTACCAACTCTACTAAATGGTAATTGTGTTTGTATTCTTGACTTAACATATATAAATGTGCTTTTCTCTTCAAGTATTAAATCAAAATTATATTTGATTACTAACATTTTCATAATTTACAATATAACATTGTCTTCTCATATTTCTTTAACACAACCATTTTAAATTGTTCATCGTTTCTTTCTTTATTTTAAAATATAATATATTTTAATTTATTTTCTTTTACAACAAAACCTTAGTTTTTGTAAATTTACTTTTTATAAATATCATTTTTATACACACAATTTTAATATAATAATATCGATATGAATGTTTTATTTGAAATGAATCAAACATTAAGATTTAGTTTTTAACTTAAAACTACAGTGCATAATATATCAAAAACTTAATAAAAAAATCATAAAAATTATTATATGAAACAATTGAATTTACATATTATATACAATATTTTTTAATTTTTATTATATTTTTCACCCGTATGAAATACGGGCTCTAACCTGGTTTGATAATATTTAACTTGAGTTAATTTAACGGGTTTGAATGTTTGATAGCACATTTGTTCATATTTAAACACAATTGCTGCAATTTAAACACATTTGATGGTTCAAATAGCTTGCTGCACTGTAGCTTGCTGCATATAACAGCAATTTAAACACGATTGACTAATTGTTGAAGAAGGTAAAATAGAAACTGCCGTGGTGCTGTATATTCACTTTCAACCCTATTTGTATAATATAAACTGCAACTAGGGTTTATAGCCGCTATAAACTGCAACTTTTACGCTTCATGGGGGAGGGCGGGAGGCACACGCCGTTTGATCTTCACAGGTTAATGAGTTTTATGATTTCCAGCGGGTTTAAACCGGACCGGACCGTTTCCCGATTACCTCTGATTTATAGAACCGGAGCCCGGATATATATGCTAATACCGGTTCGGTTTCGCGGGTTACCTGAACCGGGTTCACGGGTTTGGCGGGTCTAACCCGTTTTCTGCACACCCCTACGCGCAATGAAGTGGGTGTTTGAACGCAGACTTTTTTATTCTCGTAGCAATTATAATTGTTTATGGTTGGTTTAAAACCTTAAAAAACTTAACGCGGTAATCGGTTTGGTTTCACAATTAGTTCTTTTACTTTCAGTCGGTTGGTCGGTTTCAAAAATTTCAAACGTAGCGAACGGTTTGATTCGCGATTTATACCGGATATTGTCCATACGAAACTGGACCAAACTAAACATGTTTAGTGTATTTTATTCTTTTTAATTATTTAGTATTAGATATATTTTGTTATATATGTTATATATAATTAAAATATAATTGGGCAAAGCCTTTTTTTAATACAAGTAAACTTCTCTTTTACAGCTTTAAATTAACTCAATTTCAGTATCATTTTTTCACCATCTACTTCTTCAATTAAACTTACCATTTATGTGGCTAACATTTTTAGTAATCCTATTATGATCCTATTAAGTAACATATTTTGTTGGTGTTTAGATATAAATGATGGTATCGTTAGATTATAATTATTTTAAATTAAATTTATTGTCGAAACATAAATCGTGAAACCAAACCAGAACCAGACGGTTAGTTGTCACACCCCGTTGAGCGAATTGCGGAAGCGTAAAACGGAAATGTAACAGACACTTCTGGTATCAACCACATTGTTTATAAAGAACAATACAAACTAGTTTACAATATTTTACATCGATCTAACTTTGTTTACAACTAGGTGATACAAAATAAATCCAGCTCGTTAAGCGACTTTACTTCCTATTAGCACACTTGCATCAATTCACCTAGCATTGTTCGCAAGTCAAACACGTAGCACATTAACTTTCTAATCCAATCCAGTACCTGACAAACATGTTAAAACGGGTCAACTACAAATAGTTTGTGAGTTTCACGAGTTTCAAAAATCAGTTGTGCGTACAACAATCACAGTTGTAAGTATGCAAGTATGTATATATGTACGTTCACAAGTACGTTTGTTTGTATGTTTATGATGTAATTATACTAAGCTACAGTAAAGCCTTGACTGTCTGTGCTGCGTGCATCCATTTCCCACGCTCAATCAACCACTGTGGCTCCCCTTCCGCCCACAACATGCCCCGGTAGCTATGTCTAACACTACATAGCCTGTTTGTATAAGTATGGTCATGTGCAAACAGCGCTATGTGACACGGCAACCAGGCCGATTCCGTTTGGGTTTGTCAAACCAATAGTACTATTCACAAGCCACCGGCTCGAAGTTAATCACTGTGTTCGTGAGGACTTTCGTGTGTTAGCACTTAGATAATTCCCATCATCAAACAGTACAAGGTATATATAGATATGTATCAACATGTTTTTCACCCCAAAAGTTCGTAAAAGCAGTTTAAAAGTGGGGTCATGAAAACTCACCATTTAATCAGTAATCAGTAGTGTAACAGTTCAGGGTTTGCTCGCCTCGTAATTACTGGTCCCTATAATCAATATTATAATAATATTAATATTTTAATATTATTATAATCTCAATACTAAACTGGACTATATAACTAATCTGGGTATAGCTGGAACGCCCAGAAAGTGTCAATAGGCTTAGGTTGTGATGTTGTTCAATGTCTAATACTTAAAACCGAACTTGGATCAGTTTCCCGTTTTCCCAGCTGGGCTAGGGCTATCAATTTATGACACGGGCCTGTTAACACGACACGACACGACACGGGTTTTAACAAGTTTGGGTTTGAGCTTAACATGTTTCGTGTCTTAAACAGGTCAACCTGTTTAAGACATGTTTAAATTCGTGTCCTAACAGGTTAAAGACCTGTTAGTAACCTGTGTAGATTTTTATTTAAAAAAAAATAAATATATATACACTCTTAAAGTCTTAAATCTAAAGTCATACTTACAAACGATATTTCACTAATGCCCGTTAGAACCCGATAATATACATTTTATGGATGTTATGATTTGCATCCATGGTTTTTTGTTTCAAGTATGTTATGTATGTGCATCTTTTGTTTCTAGTTTGTAATGGATTTGTGGTTTTTTGTTTCATATATGTTATGGATTATCTATTAATTAATACTTTTATGTTCGTTTTTTAAAATGTTGGTTTCGTTACACATGTATTATACATTATGTCTTTAAACATGTCCCTTAATAGGTCTTAACAGGTTACCTGCTACTAAACAGGTTCGTGTTCGTGTTTGGAAAAAATGACACGATTAGTTATCGTGTCGTGTTCGTGTTTAGCACAACAGGTCATCGTGTCTTATCGTGTCGTGTCCATCATGTTATGACAGTCCTAAGCTGGGCCAAGTTGTTCGTTTATGCGTTCAGAAAACAGTTATGGGGAAATAAGATTGGGTAACTGTGTTGGTTAATGAAATTATTAAGTTATAAAGAAAGATCACGTATTGGGGTCTCGGATTAGCTACGGGGCCCGTTTCCTTTTATTCAGTTTGATTTGAGAAGAAACGCGTACAATCTATCCAGATTGTCCAGGTTTCTCATAGAAGGGTTCGTTTTTACTTAATTAATCCAAAAATATGATTTTTGATCACTTTTGGTGTTTTGATATTCCCACAGGTTCGTTAATCGCGAACTTGCCGGTTTTTATAAAAACTGAATTTGTTTTATCTTCAAATTAGCATAATTAATAAACCGTTAATCATTAAATTATGAAAATTTAGCCACTTATCAATTAAAATATGTAGATTTTTATAAAAATATTTTTGGAATTATTTACTAATTTATTAATTTTTAAAAATTCTTTTTTACTGCTATATTTAGCCTGAAAATCGTCCATCCCAAACGATTTCCAAAATTCCACAAAAATTCCTGAATACTCAAATAATGTCCCAAAACAATCCGTATCAATTCCAGAATGCAATAAGTTTGTTCAATATTCTTTTCGGCTCAAATTTGGCTATAAAAATTCATACGAACGCATAAGCACAAAACACCCTTAAACTTTTTCAAATGATCCCAAATTTTATATGTGATCAAAATATATCAAATCTGAGTTCCCCATAAAGTTTCATAATTTTTCAAGCATTTTAACTATTTTTCCTAAATAAACGTCCCAATTCGGTAATAAATTAGCCAAATATTCTCGGATGGTCGAAAAATTACCAAATTTGAACAGGGACTCAATGATATGGTCCCTGATGTCCCTTTAAAATTTCAAAACCTAAAAATATGCACATCACAACCTTAACCTAAACAGCCCGTAAGCGAGTGTTTCGGCATTACCTTAGCGGTTTTGGTTCGTTTCCGCCTTTCTAATCAACTTTTCAAGCTCTTGTGCTCCTATGTAGGCTAGATACAAGTCCTATATCACAAACCAAGCAATTTTTCATCAACATAACAGCCCTTGAGTTAGGGTTTCGGCTAGTGCACAAAAACGAACTTTTGAACCGTAAAAATGCCGTTTCAACCTTCTAATCCATGTTTATGGCCAAAAAAAACTATCAAATCAGATTCCTTACCATGTGTATGATCAAAACATGTTTATGGACCATTTTTAGGAGTTTTACATAGTTAGGAACGATTTTTGGCAATTAATCCATGTTTATATGGTATTAAACATCATTAAAACTAGTTAAAAATGATGAGTTTAGCAATCTTACTTAGGGTTTTTGGGACTAGGCTGAAGAACAGCAGGAACCTTGTAGATTTTCTAGAAATTTCTGTCCTAAAATATCTAATAGGTTATTATATATAATGTTTACTAAATAATAATAATAATATAAGGTCTTTTTAGTCCACTTTGGTGGGCTTGGGCTTGTTGGGCCCCCTTTTGGGCCCATTTGGCTCACTTTTCTCGATTTACGTGCCCGAACATGAAATGCCGAGTCCAAATTTATTTCAGGTTCGGTTTTTGGCGCGAAAAACATATCGGGTGCGTCAAACAGTGCGAAAACGAGTGTTTTTCGGCTATTTTTGTGTAAATTTATAAAAACATAGTATACGTTTGTAAAATTCAAAAATATTTTCATGGATCGGTTAAAACATTTCAAAGAAGTGTTTGGTAAGTCTTTTTCGGCTTAACGGATGATACAATGCTTGGTTTGTGACTAGCTTTCGCGTTTAATTCTATAGCGGGTAGTTAAACGAGCATGTTTTCGTTTAACTTGTTTGCTATTGAACTAAGGTCATAATACTAATATATTAGATTATAATAATCGTATATCACTTATAGATGCCCCCCCGAGATATCTGGGTAATTACCAGACCCGTTTGATTATCCGTTCGCTCGTTACGCAATAAGCGGTTAAACGATTATTCGATTTGTGAAAACTGAGGTGTATCCGGTTTTGTCACAAATGTCACATTAGTAATGGTTCAGTTTCCATTTACAACTACTCGATTTTGGTTTCCGACGATAAAAATTTGTTACTAACGGTTGGGCTAACATGTTTAACTTAAAAAAAACATCATAATCGAACACCCTTATGTAACATATTAAACTTTTTTAATTGAAAAACTTTAACAATATCATATTAAAGAGTATAAAATTCTTGTTTTTATGTTGCAATTTTTGAAGAGAAATATTAACATATGAAAACGTTATAACCGTTTAAAAATCTTGAAGGGTGGTTGGTTTAAAATTGAAATAAAAAATATTATATGGTTAAATATGACAAACCTGTAAGTTGGATGAATTGTGTTTAAAAAACAAGTTTACCCCTTTTAATATATATACTCTATGTATTAGTAATTGTAAAACTTTTAAAATTTGGTGTCTTAATTTACCCTTTTCTAATGTATTATATATAGTATAGATTAATATGTTATTGTTTTTATGAAACTCAAACTCTCAACCAACCTTATTAAAGCAAATATCATTATGTGGCTCAAGCTACGCTCGAAAATCGAGCTCAACTTGTTTCAAATTGTGAAAACCATTGAAACTCAACCATAGCCCTTGATATAGATAATTGAATGGTTGAGATCAAATCTAGCAAATTATCAAATTAAGTTATTTAATTTAATCTATTTATGGTACAAAATGGTAAAAAGGTAAATTACATGTATTTGCTTTATGTCACCCATCACTCATGTCTCTTTCTCTTTCCTATTTTTCTAATTGTACGTTTTTTTACATTTTTCGAACACATGTTTTAAGAACATTTTACATACGGATTCATTCAATATTTCCAATTAAACATATGTTTCCCGAGCATATATTTTTAAACAAATGTTTTTCGAATATTTTACATACGAATTAATTCAACATTCCCAATTAAAACATATGTTTTTTAGAACATTTTACATGCGAATTTTTTTCAAGTAAAAGAAATCTTTAATACAATAATAACAGCCCTACAACAAGTGTGAGTGTGCCTCTCGCTTTAGTCATCAGAGAAATGGGGGGGGAGTCATGAAAGTCTTTGGTAAGTCATGATCCTAGGTGACTTGCTCGGTGCCCTTTCGTTCACAAGTTACAATTTAACAAGAAAAATATTGTAGTAAATATAGATATTGCTAGAGTATAATTTAACATATAAACAAAAATATACCCTCAATGTTTTTCTTAACCGCTGAACACTTTGATGAACCAAATGCTCAACCTTTTCAACTGCACTCATTTTAGTTATGTTGTGGACTTTAAGATCTTTATATGAATCAGCGATACCATCCATGAAAACCTTGACACAACCTAATCCAATAAAGTACACGTGCAAAACACTTTTATCCTGGACCATATATAATTTTTTTTCTCAAACCCAAATATAAATTATAAATAATGAAATTGGAATACAAAATGTTTACTGTGGTTAGCAATTAACAAAAAGAATTAAAGAAGTCACCTACCGTGTTCGTTGATTGGTAGAAGAGGCGCTGCCAGTCGAATCCCCACGTGCCGCTGCACCACCTAGCGTCACTGCCTCCACGCGTCGCCGCACCACCTAACGTCATTGCCTCCTCATAGTTGGTATTCCGGTGACACAGACACGATTTGGAGGCGTGTAACATCCCGAGAAAATTTCATAATTCTATATGATTAAAAATAACAATTTTATTAAGATGAATGATCAAAAATATTTTCAAATACAAGTAACGGGAAAAATAAGATAAAGAAAATAAAAGCATATCATGTTAATGGAATAAAAAATCTCATCCCACAAGAAGATAATGAAGAAAGTGGAAACATTCCATATGGGTATAAATAGGAAAGAAAACTTTCATACCACATGAAAGAGGGAAGAAAATGGAAGCTCTTTATAAGAGAGAAAGTTTCCATAGTAATATTCTTATGTGGCTAACCACTCTCAGTAGTCCTAGCGGACGCACACGGGCACAGGCTCGGGCGATGGGCGCAATGTGGCGCGTTGATGGCGCACTTCGCACGCTCGTATCGCCGCAAGCTTTGAACAATGGAAATTAGATCAAAACGTGACAAGCTACCAAAGTCCAGTGACTAAAAATGAAAATTTTGAGAATTTGACTCCTTCGTGCGACGCAAAGGAATTGGATACAAAAGCTACGCGCTACACGGAGTAGCCACGAAGTAACTATGTCTTTGAATGACACTTGGCAACACGTCATAGGACACGTGTCACCACGTGATGACGCCTGACAAGCCTAGTAGTCAACTCACCTGACCTATTGGTCTACTTCGCGCTACGCGAGGGAACTCTTCGCTCTACTTGAAGGACAAAGATATACAATGGCGGTTTATTAGATGTTTGCGCTAAGCGAACAAACAAAATTGATGGTCCTTCACGCTACGCGAAGGAACACATTTCAGCCTATAAATAGGAGGGCTCATGACATGTTCATTTCACATGCCGAAACACATCTCATGCACACATTTAGCCTCGTTTTGTGTGTCGTACCTCGTAGAACGTGCCAAGCTCTGAAACTCTGACGGTTTAAGCCCTAGTACGTGATAGAGGGTAGAAGTGTTGCTCGATCAAGCTTAGGCATTAAATTCCAAATACCCGTGTGAGGTAGGGGTTCTGCTTAAGTTATTATTTTATTATATATTGCTTAGACCCTATACAGGGATATAGACCATACCTTGAGCAGATAATAAGTGAAATGTAGATTTCATAAGATGAGATTGTGAATAGAATATTATTTCTTTATTTTATATAAAGATTTTATAAATGTTTCTTACGAAAGAAGAAACTCGATATATACGTTTCTTCAAGAAGAAGAAACATAGTGAATAAATGATGAACAAAGAAAGGACTAAAGGTCCTTATGTTTTATAAAAGAAATGCATATCAAGGTAAAGGATATGCGAACAGACTAGAGGTATGAAGCTAGATCGCTGATCTAGTATTTATAAAAGGTTATTCTCATACTATAGGTTTGAGGTAACAAGAAATCATAAATCAGTGAGACAGACTGATCAAGAACAAAGGTGAATACGTCTAAACTCTTTATAACTCTTTAAACGAGCCTTATAAATGTTTACATGGGATTATGTATCCCTAAAACTTTATAAACAAAGGTAATCGTTGGCCCTCATGCTATCGTATACGTTTGTCTGGATCTTTACATATGTGGGTAGACGGTGGGCACACCGCACCTTACTTTGCTAATGCCTCCGCCACGTTGGGCCGGACCTAAGTAATGTCCGAAAGTGGATTATCTTGTGTATGTTGGTAGTTGCTAAGTCCTCGATGTTGCATGTTCGCTGAGTGGTTTCGAGTAGAACTAGATGTTTATAATAGTAATTCAGACTTTCAGAACTTGATTGTTTCCTAAGCCACACTGGGCCGAGGCCTATGATGTCTCGAGGTGATAATTAAGTATCAAAATTATTTTGTGTCAACGTGTTCACCAGCATATAGCTGACATATTTTCTTTACAACATTTCAGGAGAACAAGTATAGTACAGGTAGCAAGGATATGAATCACTCATGAAGATAGAAGGTCGCTATACAGGAATGGCTCAGTTTTATTTATTAAAATAATATGACCGGGTTTATCAAAACTATATAAATCAATTACTTGGATATTCAATATCCGAAACATTTTTGGAATAAATATTTTATTTACAAGTAATCGGATAATTAAGAATCCAAGAAGTTTTCAGAATACATAATTTTAAATAGTCTTCCGCTAAATCAACTCGCAACTCTGATATATTTATAAAACAGGTACCAACTTGTGGTCACACACCTATGCCCTAAGTCGGGGTGTGACAAGGCGGTTCCGACAAATTGTGTTAGGCTTTAAATTGTTTAGAGGTGGTTCCGACGATTTAAAGGTGATTCACTTGAAAAGATGGTGGTCATGAGCAAATGGTTCGCCAGAACAACTTCAAGGTACTGCCGGATCTGGTTCGACTAACCGTTTTCAACACAAACGAATCTGGTTCGTTGTAATTCAGATTTGGTGCGATGTTGACTGCTGAAAGATCATTCAAGCCACTTGAACTAAAGTAGAAAAGTTGTGGAACTTTGACTTCTATTGGGAGATTTAGAGGTATTTGAAGATGATGACGATGATATTTGAAGATGATGATAATGAGTTGTACACATCACATTGATAAAAAAAAGACACAACCATCTCTTTTATCTTTCATATAACAAAGACCATGAAAGCAAATGACAATAATAACCTTCTTAGATTAATTTATTAAACATGAAAAAAGGTGTGGCATAATGTGAATTACATATTGAGTTTCTATGTTTTCTAAATTAGAACGGATTTTCACCTTATATTTTCTCTCTATCTCTCTCTCTCTCTCTCTTTATATATATATATAATTTCTCTCTCTCTCTCTCTCTTTATATATATATATATATATATGATCAGTATCATGTGAAAACTTTTTGGGAATTGAGAATCATAAGAACCATTTTGGAACGCAAAAAACTAAAAAGAATAAATCATAAAACAAAAAAAAGCACGAAAATAAAAAAGTAAAAAAAAACCAAAATTCTTATTTTATCAACCTGGTTTCATAAAAAAACAAAACAAACAAAAAAAAAATCTTGGTTTAGCTAAATTATACATATATGTGTGATATATACATATATGTGCACACATGCTTTTTATACATATATGTATAATTTAAGGTAAATGATAATGTACATATGTGTATATTACGTAACTAGAGATTAAATGAAATTATACACATGTGTATAGGTATAATACGTATTAATTTCTTTTTTTTATGAAACAGGAATGAAATATAAGAATTTTGGTTTTTTTTACTTTTTTAAAATTTTTGTTTTTTTTTAGTTTTATAATTTTTTAAATATTTTTATAGAGGTTTTTTTTGTGACTCAAACTGGTTCTCAAAGTTTTCAATTTGCAAATGGTTATTTTAAGATCCTTACCCTATATATATATATATAGGGCAAATATAAAATAAAAACCCAAGCTAGTTTAGAAAACTCTTGGAAACTCTATATATGGTCTACAATCCACCACATCACCATATCCATCTCTAACCATATTTTACATAAGAGGGGCAAATTAGTCCAAAACAAATTTCATGTCTGCATTCCTTAAACATTTTGATCCAAGATTTACATCCAGCTGATTTGACCTTAAACATAAGGCTGAGGGGTGTGGGGGGCGCGAGAGGGGGCGCGAGTGGGGGCGCCAGGCAATAATATTGTGACGTGTGGCAGAGAGAGAAACTTGATAAGATGGGTGTTGGTAGTGGTGCTCGCGCCCCGGGGCATGGTGTGGAGGGGCGCGAGTGGTTTTTTTTTTTATTTTTTTATAAATGTATTAAAAAAACGTATTATTAAAAAAACTCATAAATTATTTAAAAAAACACACATTAATTAAAAAAACACATTAATATCTAAAAAAAAATTAAAGTACTAAAAAAAACATTATTCTTATTCTTCGGCTTGGTCTTCTTCGATCAACCTCTTCCGGATACGTTCCTTTTGTTTTTCCATCAGCATTTGGTCAACCGGATTTAGGTTACTGAAGTCTCTTGTAAGGAATTCCAAATCTCTCATTCTTTTTTTTTCCTTTTTGTCATTAGAGACCACCTCCATGGTTTTGTTGAATTTATTGAGGGATTCAACAAGATCGTTGATGTTTACGGCTTCCCCCTCAGCCGGTTTTTTGCCCCTGGCGTCCCTTCCCAATGGCCGCCTTCTCGGCGGTGAAGACGTTTCCTCCCCCGCAACGTTTAGGTCGAATCCGACCCGGCGGAAGTGCTGTACGCTCCAGACGAACTAGTTTTAGTCCGTTTCGGCCCTACTTCCGCATCAACGTCCGGCGCCACCAGCTCAACCCACTTAGAACACCTTCTCAACCTCTCCCACACCTTTACATCGTCCCACGTCTTCACCGTCCCATACCTCCGCAGGCACTCCTGCCTCCACTCTTCGACAGTGAAATTATAAACCGCCAAATCGTCACTGCCACTTGGTCTCATACGACCGGCGTTCCTGTTGAACAGATTAGTAAACAAGCCGACAAATTTTCTGATTTCGGTCCACCGACCCGAAATCATATCGGCGTTCCGCTCTGTACTCCCAACGAGCGAATAGAACGTCTCCCTAACCTTTGTCCAAAAGACCTTGCTCTTTTGGTAGTCCGCTGCAAAATGCATAAATAAATTTGTAAGTCATTTAACTTTTTTATTAAAAATCATTTTTAAAAACGTTAAAACAATTACCGCAACGCCGATCCTCAGAAGTGACTATCCAAGCCCGACACAGGGCTTCCTTCTCATCCGATGACCACGGAGTGATTTTCCGTTTCGTCCTTCCGGTCGAAGCCGAACCCGACCCGTCCGTTGCAATTTGTTTTTTCCGGTGGACGCGTCTTCTTTGTCCCGCAGCTTCACCTTCTGGTTCTTGTGTCTCCGGAACTACAAAGTTAGGAGACGGTTGTATGTTGGATGGTTGAAAGCCGGATGGTTGTTGCGGCCCCGAATAAAACATCGCTTGGTCCGGTGCCGACCATAAATCCTCGTAACTGTAATCTGAATCTAGGTTTGGGTACCAATTTCCAGCCATGTTTTTAAAAAAAGGTTTGGAAGATGGGGTGATTTTGGGTTTTGGGTGTGGTATGTGATATTGGTATGTGATATTGGTGTTGGTTTGGGTTTGATATAGGTTGAATAGAGAGAAAAAATCGGGTTTGATTTTGGTTTGATATTGGTTGCAATGTATGGTATTATATAGAGTAAAAAAAATTTTTTTTTTAATAAAAAACGAGCCCAACGGCTCTTTTCACGCATTCCCAGACCTCTTTCACGCTCCCCCAGCCGCTACCCCACCCGCGCCTGCCTCTTTTTCCGCGCTCGCGCCCCTTTCGCGCCCCTCTCGCGCCTCGGTGGTGTGGTCCTCGCGCCCCGGGGCGCGAGCGTCTCGCCTCTTGCGCCCTTTCTCGCGCTCCGCACCCCTCAGCCTAAGAGGCGCCCTTTTATCTCAATATTAATTTAAACAGAAACCACCTAACCTTATCTCATTAATCCGGGGCGCGAGCGTCTCGCCTCTTGCGCCCTTTCTCGCGCTCCGCACCCCTCAGCCTAAGAGGCGCCCTTTTATCTCAATATTAATTTAAACAGAAACCACCTAACCTTATCTCATTAATCCTCATCCTTTTATCCCACCCACTCCCAAACCAAAATATCCCCTGGGAACATTGAATGAGTATTCATTATCTCAGAGCGTTGAATGAGTTTTCATTTAATTCGTAATCATGGAACCCTCGTATGTTTTGTCAACATCAAACGATCCGCCGCTGGACATCGCTGAACAATTTCCAGGTTATTGTCTTCTTTTATTATTTCATTCTTGTACATACCAAATTTCAATCTTCAATCGCTGAACAATTTATTATTTTTTTTCAGGCGAAGATCATGTGGTTGTTTCGTCTCCTTTACATGTGAATCCAGTTTTTCAAGTTAATTGCAACTCTCCTGTTCTTTCTAGGTCACATGAATCTGGAGATTTGTTTATGTTTGTTGTTCTGTATTTTTTTATCTTAGTTGTTTGATGTCGCACTAATAATTTGTTATAATTAGTTTTTTGTAATTTTTTTTCCGTCTTTTTAACCACTTAGTGACAATTTACATTTTTGTTAGTGTTTTTTTACCTTTTCAGTGACAGTTTATAATTTATACCTTTTAGTGACAGGGGTAGTGACAGTTTATAAATTTTTACCTTTTGTTTTTTACATTTTAGTGAGAGTTTATAATTTTTTACCTTTTAGTGACAATTTTTAAATTTTACCTTTTAGTGACAATTTATAATTTTTACCTTTTGTTTTTTACATTTATTTTTTTTTTTGGTATTTTTGTCATTTTGCACACAACTTATGGATGGATTTAGCATCATCATTATGTATAGCTAATTTTGTCCTTTTTTGACCCTTTTTTCAAGATACCAATGAGTCTAAGGGAGACAATTTCTTTCATACTCCAAACGGAACCATATTTTGGTGTCCTGATGTTAGTGCCCACCTAAAACCGGCGATTGGTGCTATTTTCAATAGTTGGGAAGAAGTTGTCCGGTTTTACAAAAATTATGCCTTTAAGGCTGGTTTCTCAATTCGAAAAGGACAGACCAAGAGATGGAAGGATGTTGTTACACATAAGTATTTGAGGTGTAATAAGGCTGGCAAACCACAGGGTAAACGTAAATTTGACACGTTATGCGAGAGCTCCTTGAAAATGAGGCAGTGTACATTTTCCGTTACCGATTGTCCAACAAGCATTACGTTACAAGTATGCGAAGAAACGTCCGTGTACAATGTCATAAAGTTCTGTGAAGATCACAATCATCCTTTAGTTGAAGAGTACGACGGAGATTTAACCAAGATATCTCGAAAGCTCACGTTCTCAACACAATAGTTTATTCACCAAATGAGCTTAAACAAAATTGGTCCTACTGCTCATCGTTTGCAAGTTTCAATGAAAGGCGGTCACCATAATGTTAACGGAACTGCTACAGATTTCAAGAACCGGTATAACTCTATGAGGATACATATTGGTGACCGAGACTCGCAATTAGTTCTGGACTGCTTGAAGGATCATTCTGAAAGTTTACCAGATTTTCATTTTGACTTCGTTGTTGAAAAAGGGAAATTGAAATCGGTGTTTTGGGTCGATGAAATATCAAAGATAAGTTATCAAGCTTTTGGGGATGTAATTGCTTTTGATGCTACTTATAAAACCAACAAGTATTTTGTTAACCGTTTTCATTTTGTTTAGTTAACATTTTATTAACTGTTTACAATTTTGTGTAACTATTTCATATTTTGCGCAACTGTTACATTTACTTGTTTGCATTTCCAGGTACAAAATGATTTTTGTACCCTTTACCGGTGTTGACAACAACAAGAGATGTGTCACATTCGGTGCCGGGTTGTTAAGTAATGAAACTATAGAATCATATAAATGGGTGCTTGAAGCATTTATTAAAGTTAATGGGAAACAACCGCCACTTGTATTAAGTGATCAAGATCCAGCTATGAAGCAAGAAATTTCCCAAGTCATGACTCAATTTTGCCATAAGCTTTGCATGTGGCACATTATGAAGAAATTACCTTCCAAGGTAACATAATGTGAATTAGTTTTAGGTTAGCCATAGGGTTTTTGCATGCATCAATCGCGCTCCTCCGCAATGTTATAATGTTGTTGTTGCTTTTTTCTTTTAAATGTGAATCAGATTTCTGGCGATCTTTTAGATAATACAAACATCCGGGCTAGGATTCATCGGTTGGTTTGGAATGTGTTTATCAAGCCTTCATCTAGATGGGAAGAGCTGATGGAAGATTTTGGTTTACAAGAGCATGGCTGGCTAAAAGAGATGTATGCAATTAGGGATCAATGGGTGCCGGCTTATTTTAGAGACATTCCCATGTGTTGTTTAATGAAGACCACATCAAGGTGCAAAAGCTCTAATGCCTCCTTCAAAGTTAACTCCTCCAGTGCGAACACACTTGTTCAGTTCATGTTGTGTTTTGAAACAAGAATGGATAGTCAACGCTACATGCAAAGATTGTGCGGATACAAGACATTCGAAGTATCTTTTAAAGATGAAACTTGGTTGCCCATAGAGAAACATTCCTTTGATTTATACTCACACAACATATTCCAGGAAGTTCGTAAGGAAATATTCAAAGGGAAGTTTTTTTGTTATGTATCCGGCATGGAGGAAGTCGATGGCATACATGTGTATTCTGTTACCCAACTTGACAAAAACTGGGATGTCACTGTAACACCCCGGCTAAAGCGGAAACGCCTGAGTGTGACGTACAGATTTCTCAAACACACGTGACACTATTAGGTGACCATAATAACATTATTTCATTTAAATCTTCATGTAACACAAGTTTATCAAATAATACAAGTTGTAACAAATAAATAAACAAATGATAAGTTGTTCTTTGAATATCCTATAGGCATGCTATGTGTCTTCTAACTTTCATCCTCGTATCTTTACACCTGTAACATATGTATAAAATAAAGTCAGCTATAAACATAGCTGGTGAGAATCCCACAGTTTGATATAATACGTAAAAATCATACAATTCCATGAAACTTGTGAAATGAGCACATAAGGGTTCTTTACACTCGATGCAATGGACCTGAGCGTAAAGAACAAACGAAGGTCCTTTCTAGTTGGGGCTACCAACGTACTCGGATATGAGGTCCCTTTTCCACTCGATACAAATGGACTTGAGTGCAAAGGGGTGCATATGATCATACATAATGAGGCAACCACTTGAAATCCACGTATATAACAAATAAGCAAGTAAGCACACAAGTCCATGATATGAATTGTAGTTTGTAAGCAATATCGTAAACACTTGAAGTTTTGTAAGATACATATGCTACCCCAAAATATGAAAACGTTTAAAAAGGGGTTGTGAGAAACTCACCTCGAAATTGAAGATCAACTTGAAATAAAAAGCGAAAGCGCATTTAACGAAACCGAAGCAACCGAAAGTACGTTAAAGAATCCGAAACGATTGAACTCCTCAAACTATAAATAAAATAGATACAAATATTTAAGGACAAACTAACGGGATTAAAAGGTTATATATATTTGGCTTTTAGGTGTTAAACATCATTTTAATATATTTTATTAGCATTTTATGGCTTCTTATATTATAATATTATATTTAAAGTTTTAAAGGAATTTTAATGATCTAAGATTATTTTAATATTATAACTAAGTTATTGAATTAAAGGGTAACTAGTTTTGTTTAAGTTAACGATTTTGAGATTAACTAGCAAACGAATTATGGTTAACGAATGATAAGCAAATGATTTTAAAGTTGACGGGTTACGTTTGACGAAATATAAGTTTAACGAATTTCAACAAATAAATTAAGGTTTAACATCTTAAAGTTAGCGAACGAACAAATTAAAGTTGACAAGTTAAAGCTAACGCGTCGTGACGGAAATATAAACAAATTTTAACGATTTAACGAGTGAAAGCTAGGTTTTTGATGCAAAATAAAAAGTTATAATCCATAAAAATTTATTTAGTTTAAAAAATTACAATTTTATTTGATTATTATGATTTCTAAATAATTTATTTTTATTTAAATAGAAGAGGTTTAATGAAAAATAAAATAACAAAAAGAAATGCAATGACCCGGGTTCGAACCCGGGTCCTCTGGGTTACAAGAAGCTGAGTTAACCATTGGACTAGCAAGAATTAGTTGTTGACATTCCAGAACTAAAAACTATATATGTTCAAGTACAGGTTCATCATCATCATCATAAAAAAAAAACCCTAAATCTTAATCTGTAAATCTGTTCATAGTTCGATAAAATTAAGTTGGGGGTTTTGTTTAACATCTATCAACTATCAAAAACCAAATAGTTATTACCTGGTTCGGTTATGGATTCAAAAACCAAATAATATACATACATATATATATATATATATATATAGGGGAGGGATATTTTGAGAACCATGTTGATTTTTAAGAACTTAAGAACTCAATTCTTGGCCACACATTCAATTAAATAGATTGGAATATGTGGTTGAGATTAAATCTGACCAAAAAGTCAAAGTAGGAGAGAGTATAAAGATGTAAGTGATTCGGTGCGTAAAAAGTCGACTCGGTGCGTAAAAAATTATGTAATTTTTTTACGCATATGTAACCTACATATATTACGCATGTGTAAAAAAAATTCAAAAAAAAAAATCGCTACGTTGAGTTCTTTCGAGTTCTTAAAACTCAAAGGGGTTCTCATTTGAAATCTCCCCTATATATATATATATAAAACCAAAAACCGAAAATTCGAAATGGATCGGGTTTTCGGGTTTGAAAAGTAACGAATGTTACAGTCACCAACATTTTCACGGTAAACTCATAACAAATATCTAATGCATGTTAACATTTTTTTGGGGTTCATGTAACCTATAATTAACTATATTTTTTAATTTAAAACCACATATGTTTTTACATGTTATATTTTTTTATGTGACTAAAAACCAGTGGTAATATATATATTAACAGTGTTATGGTTTTTTTGTAACTTTATAATAAACGTTTTTTCAATGGCTACCATGTACTTTAACATTTTTTGGGTTTATGTAACCTATAATTAAATATACGTTAATGTAGATTTTTTGGGTTTTTTTGTAACTTTATAATAAACGTTTTTTTCAATGGCTAACATGTACTTTAACATTTTTTGGGTTTATGTAACCTATAATTAACATTTTTTGGGTTTATGTAACCTATAATTAACTTTAATATATGTTATATTTTTTTACATTTTATGTTTTTGCATCTGAAAAAACCCATGGCCCAAAAAACCATTGCTGATATATATTAACAGCTTTTTGGCGTTTGTGTAACATTATAATAAGCATTCTATATCAACATATGTATGTTATTTGTAGACGTTATAGTAAACATTCCATGTCTATAATTCAATGCCAACCAAATACTTACCCATGCCGTCTTTTTGCACCCCCGTAGGTTGAATATGATAGTAAAGATCATTCATCTTCCTGTTCATGTAAGAACTTCACCCGAATTGGATACCTATGCCGACACATTTTTTGTGTTTACCGAGTTAAAAAAGTAGACAACATCCTTCTCAATACATTAGTAAAAGGTGGACTAGGGATGTTCTCCCCAAACGTGTATGGCAAGCTCGGTACCAGAATCGGGTTGACAACACCGGCTGTTCCGTGTTGATGCATTAAGGAGTGACCCTGTTGGTTTGGCTTCACTGGCACGCGAGATCAGAGCTTTGAAGTTCCGCACATTTATAGGTCAAGCAGACATGACAAATGCTTCTCAAAATAAGGCAGCGGTGATTGAAGAGTTGATTGAGCAACCGTTAGCTATTGATTTGGAGATGGCAGTCGGCAATCGGGATGTAATTAGAAACAAAGGTACCGTTCATGTTCGTCGTATTGTGGGAGAGGCTGAAAAACAAGTTGAAAGGTCTCAAAAACCTCTAAGGTTATGCAATAATTGTAAGCAATATGTCAATGATCATGACTCAAGAAATTGCGAGAAAATCAAGTTGAAGAAACTTGCGGCCGAAAAAAAACGACAGGAGGAGGAAAAAATAAGGATGGAGGTAGGGAATATGTGTCAAGGAAATGGTAACAGCTAAAAACCATTTTGCTAAGTGATTTTACTTTTTGATATCATGTAAGCTTTGATTCAGAAAAGTTGATCGCTTTTTGTAATAGTAACGGGATCAACTAAATGCATCAACGTGTTTTAAGCCGTTGTTTTTTTTTTTTTGTAATATTTATGTAACTGTAGTTGACCGTCACACTTTTTTGTAACATTTATGTGACCACACAAGGATCAACTAAATGCATCAACTAATATTATGTAGGGTTATGTAACTCTAGTTTATATGAATCAAATTTGGGTTTTGTTTATAATTTTATTAATCTGTTAATAAACATTTTTCCACTTGCTAATTCATGGTTGACGTACATTTAAAAAGTAATTTTTTAAAAAAAAAATGATGTACATTTTTTAAAAAGAGATATGTAGCAGTGTTACATTGAAGACAAGAGAACGGATTGCAACTCTAACATCTTATCATTACAACATTTTCACAAAATTTAAAGACACTAGACGTTACAATAAAGCTAAAACAACAAACCTACCAACTTAAATTACCAAATTAAATATAAGAAGACACCCATGAAGCATGATAATAATAAGAAGCACGCTTACCCTATCGGTAAAGTGCGCAACAGTAACATGAAAAACGACTACCCATTAGACGGAGTGTCGGGTGCCGCCCAAGTAACATTACTAGAATCACAGGCCACAGATGTTTTCAGGAACAAACAATCTGCAATTTCAAGTCACCAATGTTCCAGCGGTTGTATCTTACCACAATCAGCGCAAAAACCTGAGGCCAGCAGGTGGATGTTTGTCGGGTGTAACATGCTTGCTCCAATCATAGTTCAGAACCCACTCATCATCAAACGGATCATCTTCACCCCTCGACGGCTCGTGCACCTCATTTTTAACCATCTCGGAAAATGCCACATCACGCACTGGATTACTGACCTCACCTGGTTCGGTCTTGGGAACTATTACATCACCAGATTTTGCTTGTACAACAACGATCTCGGTATTCTTTTGGCCCACAGATTCACTTTTAACGTTAGTAGCGGCAGCTTCAGCTAACCAATGAGCCGTGGTTTCGTAAAGCCTTCTTGTCGCTTCGTTTGGGAACTCTGAGTCCCCCCCCCCCCCCCCCGCTAGACGAACACAGCCCTTTTTCTTTGTATTTTGTGGTCCATGAACTTGCGTTTACCCCTAAACATTTTTTCATGACAACAACTAATGTGAAAGAACCCCTTTTTTTGTGCCAGATTGATTTTTTTGTGTTGCAAGGCACCTACTTTATATCAACAAATGTCTATCTCCTAAATTTAATTTTGGTAGGTGAGAATAAAGCATTTGGTAAGTAGGTTAGTGTAAACATGGTAATTTCTCATAGAAACAACTACAAAATCTGGTAGGTGACAATAAAGCATTTGTTAGTAACTACACTGCCACAATAAAAGACACAAACAAGTATAAAATCTAGTTTCATAGAAATCTAAGTTTTTTGATTGCACTAAACTAGTTCTAGTTACATTTAAAAATTAATTTTTGTCACACCAGGTTAATCATGTGTAAACAAAATCATGTAAACAAATTATGTTTGTTTTCTGTTTTTTAGAAATACAGTTTGTAAAAAGACTTTTTAAATTTGGGAAAACAAACATAAAGAAACCATGTCTTCAAAAAAACATGTTATCAATAACACATTTTATACACCCGTTTTAAAATGATAGACTCTACTAGAACTACACCATTTTATCCATCTAACGGCAACCTGGGGTACCTTTTGTAAAAAACTGATAAGGCTTAATAAACAATGATAAAGCTGAAGTAGGCCAACTGAAGTAATTACAAAACTTTTATGCCTTAAAATTTTTGTGTGACCAACATGGCTTTTACGTAGCTGTTAGTTTAATTATTAAAAGTACACTTAGCAAAGTAGAGGTCACATGGCTTTCACCAGCCACACATAACATTTTTAAAAATGTTAGAAAAAATTGTTTTTTAACCTTCTACTTTTTAATCTACACCTTACAACTCAACAACCCATCAACCCCTACATCACATATATAATATAATAGTTTTCTCAACCTACTATATTCTCATAACACTCCTATTTCTCACCAAAACGAGTATCTATTTTTTTACCCAAAAATCATGGTGTTGTGCAAATGTGGCAGGGTTGCTGTCACCCGCACTTCGTGGACTGATCAAAACCCGGGCCGTAGATTCTACTCCTGCCCCATAACGGTAAAGCACTATTTCTGTAACCTTTTTAACAGACTCCTTGCAGTGGTAATGGAAGTTTTAAATCCAAAACGTTTTTTTTTCTTTTGTAGAACTCCTCATGCGCGTTTATCGAATGGATCGATCAACCTATGTGTTCGTGGTCCATGGAGATAATCCCGGGTTTGTTGAGGTCAAAAAACCAATTGGAGAGTTATAACAAGAGGTTAAGGGCCGAAATCAAGAAGAAGAACAATCTTATTTTCACCCTTTTGCTAGCTATGTTTATGTTTCTACTAGCTATGTTTCTACTATTTACTTAGGCTGAGGGGTGTGGGGCGCTAACCTGGGCGCGAGAGCCCCTCCGCTCGCGCCCCCAGGCGCTAACCCCACACCACCGGGGCGCGAGCGCGAGCCCCCAGGCAGGCGTGAGTGTGGTCGCGGGAGAAGAGAGAGAAAAAGCTGGTGTGGATGCCCAAAAGAGCCGTTGAGCTCAGAATTAATAAAAAAAAAAACCTTAAAAACCTTAAAAAAAAATCCGCTGGAGCCCCTGCTGGAGCCCCTCCACACCAGGGCCAGGGGCTCCAACGGGGGCTCCAACACCCCTCTTATCCAGTTTCTCTCTCTGCCACACGTCATAATATTATCGGCTGGAGCCCCCACTGGAGCCCCCATTAGAGCCCCCCACACCCCTTAGCCTTATTAGGCATCATTTGAAGACAAAAACACTATGTAATGGTAACTTATGGGGAATGGTAACTTTAAGTTTTAACCCTACTCTACTCTACCTTTTTTAACCTTAATTAATGATGATAAAGATGAAATTCAAAGTTTTTCATATTCAACTTTTTTGAATTTAATTGTTAAAAAGTACATCATTGAGCACAATAGAGGGGGTGTCACATCTGGGCTTTTTTCCACCAGCCAAACATCACATGTTAATTGCTTTTTTCCTAAGGATAGATCACCTTTTCCATCAGACAACAGTCTAGATTTCTGACACAAAACCTCCCATCATCCATTATCTAACTTAATTATTAAATAACAAGATAAACAGGATTTAGCAACAAACTTACATTAGATTCTCCTACGTGGACAAACTACATCATAACTACACAAACACTTACATTAAAACACCCAAAAAACACAAAAACTAAAATTCACTGTTTTTTAAACTTAAAAACTTACATTAAACTAAAAAGCTTACATTAAAAAAAAAAACTAAAACACTTACATTAGATTCTCCTACGTGGACAAACTACATCACAAGTACATGAACACTTACATTAAAACACCACAAACAATAACCACTGTTTTATCACACAAAAACACATGTCCATTAGATCGTAGCATCAACCAACACAAACAAAGTCTATCACCAACCACACCAACTTAAGCAAGCGCTTCCACTTTCACTCCCCCTCTTAGCATGTTTGCTTCTGACAACAACTTTGTTGCAATCTTCTTTCTCAGTCTACTTAGCTGCCCCTTTTTCTTCATTCCATTCTTGTCAAAACCACATTCAAACGCCTCATACATACCCATGAACACTTCCTGGTGTCTCATAGCAAACACCGCCGAGTTCAACAAATTTCGTGTTGTTGCCCAAGGGACGGGAATTTTTTAGAATGTTCAACCCTTCAATTTCTTTCGCCTTCCCATGACCACAACTATACAAGTATTCAACAAACAAATGTTCTGTAACAAAAACAAATCAAAAACTCAATTTAAAGTACACAACAGTTTGCTATACAAAATATTTTGTTAACTACTCAGTTTTGATATAACTAATGATCATTTATAAAAGCTTTCCAGCTTGTACGGTGCGTCTTTGCCCGCATACGTTGTATGATCCCTCATCCTTGCCAGCGGCCACATATCCGCGAGGTATTGAATGTGTTGAGGGCCGGAGTCTTTAACTCAAAAACCACCACGTAGTGCATTTCTTGTTCGAACAGCGTGAAGAAAACCATATCAAAATCGTTGATCCCCACCGAACCTGATCTCTCGTTGATTGCGCGGTTCATGTTTTTTTTAAATTCCCCCCGCCTCTCGGCCGCAGATGAAATTGAGTTATTTACTAACCAATCGGGCTGGGTAAAAATAACATATATTAGCTCACTTATTATCCAATTATAATTACACGAACTACCCCCATGATGTAAAAGAATACTTACCATCACACGTTACATTAACATAAATATGGCACAGAATTCTTGTGCAGTTTCACTATGGAAGGCCTATTTATAGGCATGCCCCATTCGTTAGAACAATAGTAACGAATGAGACCCTCATTCGTTAACATCACTAACAAATGAGGTCTTTCCATAGCCCCATTCTCTAAATACCCTTAGCGAATGGGTATACATTAACGAATAAGCCACCATTCGTTACACTGTAGTAACGAATGCGCTCCTACATTAACGAATAGCCTAGTCTTAACGAATGAGGCCTCATTCGCTAAACATGCTTAACGAATGAGCCTTTATACATTAATATAAAGACTAAACTACCCCTAGCCTATTCGAACAGCTGTGGACACCAAATCCGTGCACTTACAGACTCCCCCTTGTCAGTAGCTGTCGAATGCTTTCCAATACTTTAGTCTTCAATACGTTAGCGTCAAATACTTTAGCGACAAATACGTTAGCGTTGAATACGTTAAAGACGTATACGTTAAAGTTGAATACTTTAACCATGAATACTTTAACTGCATATCATCAGCCGTACAACCAACCTCCCCCCTTGGCTGATGATTCTCGGGCTTGTGCAAACAGACAAAATATAACTCTTTGTAAGCAAACCAACAACTTGTAGCTACTCGTATCAGATCTCCCCCTCAAATAAGCATCTCCAAGTGATCATTCCGATCATCAAACTGGCATATGATATGATTCGGTCAAACGAGTCAATCAGCAGCAAGTCATCGGCTATCTGTCGCACTGGTAAAATAAAAATGTCTTTACATTTAACCTCGTCACACATCTTCATGAACAACCCAATCACTCAACATCTTTCAATTAAGTCTTCACTCTCTCGATAATGTCTATCCCAAAATATAACTCTTTGAAGCTCTTCGGCAACCAATACACTTGGATGCACTAATGCTTTGGGCATATGATTCAGAGTTCCAACCTTCGTTAATAAATCCCGAACGATCATATCTTCAATCAGATGAAAAGACTCGTATATTCCTCAATCAGATCAAACCATTCAAGAATTGTCCCCTTCAACAGAAGCAAGGCGCCGGATACTCGTAGCCAACATTGTCAGGATCAAAGTCCCTCAGAAAGAAGTAATCGGACAGACACTCGTATCCCACATAGTCAGGTTTCAATCTTGAACAAATCAATACACAGTCGAAAAACAAACACAGTTTTGAACTCGGTTAAACATAGCTTTGCAATCACATATTACCACCCGAATTGCAGTAATTTTTCAAGAAATCCTAGCAAACGTAGGAAGATACCAATCGAATAAACTCCTTGAAAGTTTTAGCTCCCCTTTTTCTTGACAAATTCGGCAAGGTCTTGAACAATTCTTCAAAAATCTTCAATAAACTTCTCGTTAACTTAGTCGGTTACTCCCCCTCGGCCCCTGGATATGCGTGAAAAGTCGGCCGAAAAATATATCATTAAGAATTTCCAGAAGAGAATCCCACACATTTAAAATATCCTCGAAAAATTTTGTTTAAGAAAATTTTCCAACGAATAACTCATTCGTTAAAACTCCGTAACGAATGAATACTTAAGTTAACGAATGAGTCGTTAAGTGGTTCCTGTAGCCGGAAAACGGAATCTCGCCGGAAAAAAACGGTTACAGCCACCGAAAAACGCAAATCTTCAACCACATCCATGGAAGATACATCAAACCTTCATAATTAACCACCAAAATACATCCGTGTGCTAGGATGTTGGTCAGGAACACGAATTCATCATCAAGTTCAACAATTATCCACTGAATCATTCAAAATCCGATCTAATCAATACGTTAACTACGACGAACACGAAGAACATGTATCACGAGCAACTGCCGGCTTTGATACCAATTGAGAAAATGTTGTTAGGACGTTTATGAGCCAAGAATCTAGTCGCAAATTGATACGTTAAGATCATGTTCTATAAGTTAATGGTTAATACATTACATGGAGGATGAATACGTTAAGGGCTGGAGAGAATCCGGCAGCATAACGTTACATTAACATAAATATGACACAGAATTCTTGTGCAGTTTCACTATGGAAGGCCTATTTATAGGCATGCCCCATTCGTTAGAACAGTAGTAACAAATGAGACTCTCATTCGTTAACATCACTAACGAATGAGGTCTTTCCATAGCTCCATTCACTAAAAACCCTTAGTGAATGGGTATACATTAACGAATAAGCCACCTTTCGTTACACTGTAGTAACAAATGGGCTCCTACATTAACGAATAGCCTAGTCTTAACGAATGAGGCCTCATTCGCTAAACATGCTTAGCGAATGAGCCTTTATACATTAATATTGTAACATCCAACTTCTTTTAAATAATAAATAACATAAAGTTTATTATTAAATGTGTGTCGTTAGTTTAATTGTGTGCGTGTTTAGGTTGGGAATAAGAGTTTGGTTGGAATGGAAAGTGGGTGGTGGGGCCCTTAGACCCTCTCTATATATCCCATCTTCTTCTCCATTCCATTTCTTTACACAACACCCACACTCAAGAAACACACACACTTTGAAATGTAAGAAAAACATAAACTTGGTGAGTTATAACCTCACGGGTATGTTATAGGACAAAAAGGTGATGTTCGGACCTCATAAAACAAGGGTATACAAAGTTGGTACAACTCAAAACCCATAAAAAGGGTAAAATCAGGCCCTAAGGAAGAGTCACGGAGTAATTTGGCTTAAAATGGCAAAAAAATGAAGAAAAGGAGGTATTTTCGCATAAGTCGATTTCGCATCGCACAGCCATGCGAAGCAAAATCAATATTTCGCATCGGACAGCCATGCGAAGCGAAAAAGTCATTCGAAGCGAAATTCTTCCATGCGAAATTTCATGAAATTCATTTTCTGATGCATTTTTGTTAAAGGACTGTTAATGAAATTCATGTTAAAGGACTGTTCACAAAATTCTTCCATCAGCTCAACCCCAGCCAGGGGCTCTGCCCCTTGGACCCTGCTAGGGGCTGCCGCCCCTAGACCAAGCTACCAGGGGCGCTGCCCCCGGACCCCCGTTAGTTGAGGGTTTCATTAACTTAGATGTAGGAAGTAGTAGTAATGGATAATTGACATGCGTAATATATTGTACAGTTAGCCGTGCACAACTAAGGAAAGACATTACCATTAACGGCGAGAGAAACCGAATCTAAGTGAGTTCTAGCCCATTTATCTTTTATGTTTTCGGGGTTGTGTTCATACTCCTATGTGGTAGATAATACACTTACTTGATTGGTAAGTGTATGATGCGTGTATGATTGTGTATTGAATGTATTGTTACATGATGATTGTATGAACGAGTATGTATATATATTTATAACTAGAAGATATGTAAAGTATGCACGTATGATAAATGTATGGTTATTCGAGGCAGAAGGGACTAGACCCTTATAATATCTGAGATGTTAGGGACCAGACCCTCATAATATCTGAGATAATAGGGACCAGACCCTCATAATATCTGTGATGTCAGGGACCAGACCCTTATAATATCTGTGATGTTTAAGATAGAATAGCTTATGGTATACCATAGGGTTTCATGAAAGAAAGTATGTAAGAACGTATGCATGTATGTAAAGTATGTATGAAAGAAGTGATAGTAAATAAGGTATGAATACGTATCTCCGGACACGTATGAGTATGGTATGAATGTAATGTATGTTAATTGATTAACTATAACTCACTCAGCGTAGCTGACTTTTAGTATGCACGCAGACAAATAGGTTGAGGCAGCTGGCTTGAGGAGGGACACATGGCATGAGCTAAAGAGACTGGCATCCATGAAGAAGTGTCATGACTACTTTATGTTAATCTTTATGAAAAGACAACTTGTATGTTAAGACATGATTTGATGTTTTGTTATGTAATGCATGAAGTTTTAATTATTCCGCGAAAGTTTTCATTAACTCTGATTTTAGAACTGTGTTTATGAGTAAATCCAACACCAAAGTAGGGTTACCGGGAACGGGGCCTTACAAATATAAAGACTAAACTACCCTAGCCTATTCGAACAGCCGCGGACACCAAATCCGTGCACTTACAATAAATCCTTTCCACCCAACACAACATGTTTGGTAACATAAATAAAATTATATGTTAACATAAATAAATTTTTTTACATAAATAGACTTTTGTGTTCATATATGTTAACATGTTTGAGCTTTGTTACCTTCGGTCGCCCCAATGGTGCTTTCCTCTTCGATTACATTCCCCTCTCCCCCAACCACTGTCATCACACCACAACTTCAGTATTGTTTACAATCAATTACATAAATAACAATTACGTTATTTTTACGAGATCACATGTTTACAATTGTACCTTCGGCGGCCCCCATTGTGTGTTCTTCTTCAACTAAATTAGAATTTCCATTATCCTCCCTTATGTCCTCTAAGGCGACGACATGTGCAGCACCCAACGAACTATCCCCCCTTGCCTGACCCCCACATCCTGTTACCATTAACAAGCAACACACACCCCCACTTACTGTTAAAACTTGTTTATATTACCCATTTTTTCACACAAATAACATTTTATTCATATGTATGTTTATATGTTTTTATATTTGTCACATATTATAGGGTTAACATGTTAACATAAATATTTAAGTTAACATTCTAACATAAATATTGTTTATATATTCTCACATATAAACATCTTTCACATAAATAAAATGTATGTTAACATAAAATAAAATTTAGGGGTAACATAAATACAAATAATATTTTTAATTTGTTTAATTTATGTTCATAAAATTAAAATTTTAACACAAATTGTAATGTAGGGGGGGGGGGGGTAACATAAATAAAATTATATGTTAACCTTAAATATATGGTAACATGTACTATACCTTTGCATTTTCCTTGGTTATCAGCCAACGAGGTGCCCACCCTTGCCGCGGCCAATGGACTATCATCCTTTCCACCAACATCCTCTTCATTAAGATTAGAGTTTTCATTCTCATCCCCTAAATCAGCGACTTGTCAACATTTGCCTCACCCAACGGGCTATCCCCCTAGCCTCAACCCCACTACCAGTTATCATTAAAAACAATGATACACACACACACACACCAGACTACATTTTTACATAAAAAACTATTATCTGTTTTTACATTGTTTACTTGTTTACATAAATAATACTGGGGGTTTACATTATGTTATGAGGATCCTGTATACGGTCACATAAATAAAACTATGTTCATATTATTTACATATTCTTTGTGCAAAATAAAGTATATGAACAATATTGTTTTACATAAATAACATTATGTTTACCTACATTTATATTTTCTTTATTATTTTGTTTTACATATTAACATGTTTACATAAACACTACTGATTTTTGGATTACACAAAATAAAGTATTTTGTTCATATTGTTTACATGCACTGCATTATTTATGTAAACATCTTAGCATTATTTGCATAAATATTAACATTATATAATGTAAAAATACCCAAAAATGTTTTGATAACATAAATAAAATTATATGTTAACCTATACCTTTGGCATATGTTTGGTAACACAAATGTTTTTATCATCTTAAACTTTTGTGTTCATATATGTTAACATGTTAACATATACTTTTGGCATATATGTTAACATGTTTGTTAACAACAAATGTTTATATACATAAACTCTTTTTGTGCTCATATATGTTAACATGTTTGAGAACGGTTACCTTCGTTTGCCCCAAGGGTGTTTTCCTCTTCGATTACATTCCACTCTCTCCCATCTACTGTCATCGCACAACATCATTACTGGTTACAATCGATTATATAACTAACAAATACGTTATTTACAAAGTCACATGTTTACAATTGTACCTTGGCCACTCCCCATTGTGTTATCTTCTTCATTCAAATTAGAAATTCCATTCTCCTCCCCTACGTCCCCCGAGGCAACAACATGTGCACCACCCAACGGATTATCCTCCCTTACCCAAACCCCACATCCTGTTGTCATTAAAACCAGCCACACACAACCCCACTAACTGTTAAAACTGTTTTATATGTCCCATTTTTTTTTACACAAATAACAATTTATTCTTTATGTATGTTTATATGTTTTATATGATTTTATAAAACTATTTTATATGTTTTTATATTGTTATATATTATAGATTAACATGTGAAGATAAATATAATTTACGTTATCAAATTATTTATGTTAACATAAAACATTTAAACACATGTGTCACATAAAATAAAATTAGGGTAACATAAATAAACATAATTTTTTTTGTTAACATAAGTTTTTATATTGTTACATATTATAAGTTAACATGTGAACATAAATATAATTTACGTTATCAAATAATTTATGTTAACATAAAATATTTAAACACATGTGTCACATAAAATAAAATTAGGCTAACATAAATAAACATAATTTTTTATGTTAACATAAGTAGCAATGTAGGATAACATAATTAAAATAAAATGTTAACACAAATTGAAATGCAGTGGGGTAACATAAATAAAATTATATGTTAACCTTAAATATATGGTAACATAAAAACAATATTTTTGTTTCACAATAATTACCTATATTATCTTCGTCCATATAGTTTTCTTCTAGATCAGACTTCTCAGCCACGTCCTTCCCCAAGCAATTCATCACATTTTTTATCATCTCATCTGCCTGCGCTTGATCGGTTTTTTTCTGTCTCTGCCATTTCGTTTTTTTGTCAAGCATCCTTTCAAACGTGCTCATTAAATCCAACAACTGATCATTATCTGGTATCCTCCTACATAACCTCCTTAGATTTTTCTCCACAACTCTCTCATCGCTAATCAGAATATTTAGTTCCTTTTCAACCTCTTCCAATTTAACCTGTTACAATTTGATTAACAAGGTTTTACACACAACTTCTAATATATTTAAGCGTAAAACAGGGTTAGATGAACATATTAACAAAATTACATACTAAAGTATAGTAAACACATTTTTACCTCAAATTCCCCACTATCTATCGGCTCTTCATTGCCTCCATGTTTTTTTGTTATCCGTTTCAATTTCACCAAACCCCCCGTTACGAATTTCTTCATCCTCTCTGATTTTCAGTTTTTTCTTTGTCCAGTAACTAATTGGCCTCAAATTCTCATCAACCCGTACACCCTTGCATTCCGTGCGGTCCACATACAACAGCTGTCAACAGTTTTTAACACGTCAGATATAATTATTAATCAGTTTTTTTATCAGAACATAATAACTACTGCTAACTTTTTTAAATTGACAAAACATACCACCAAAACTGTCAACGGCCCGCAGAATGGTTGTTTAGGATTATCAGAACTCCAACCAGTTTTGGATCGCCTCAATGCTTCAATAATATAATCACACCAATCGATTTTACCGAAATCTGTTGCTCCGTTAAAGTAAGTGTAAAACAGTATCTCGGAAGCGGCCGTGACTGGTGCACTCCACCATTACTGATTGGAACAGCATCAGGAAGTCCAACCTAAAATCGAAACAATCTATATCCTCAGCGCTTTCAATCCTCCAAACCAGTTCCGTCGGCAAAACGAACCGGTTTGGGTACCTCCTTTTCCATCTCTTTATCCTCTCAGTCAATACATCATATTTACACATTCTTTCTAACTTCAAACCACCTGAGGGGATACCGAACATATGATATAGCTGTCGCGTCCATATTTATCGTCCCCTTCGGAATCTCAATCACCATGTTAACTGGATCAAAATTTTCAACAACGTAACGTGCCATTGTAAGACCCCCGAATCCCGGGAATCCTACAGTTGGTAATCACGTCCACAAATTCACAAAAATTTAAACCAATCGATTCGTTTTATTTAAAACAAGTTCAGAGTAAATAACAGCGGAAAAAGTGTAAGTATTTAAATATCCCAAACACGGGTACAGGTGTCCAAAATCAAATGTAATAAAATATTTGTTTTATTTGAATTCCTCGACCAGAAATGCCTTCAACCTCCCGAGTAGCATCCAGCACGTCCAAGCGGTAGCATCCCACTTATTAACCTGAAAGTCAATCTAACATACACACAAAGTCAGCTTGAGCTGAGTGAGTTCAAGTTTTCATAAACGACATTCATTAAAAATTTAAATTCCATAAGTATGAAATGTAGTGGAAAATCATGAGACCATAAAATCATAAAATAGCCTTTCTCAACCAAATCATAAGTGAATAAAACATCTTTTCACACAGCACGGGCCTCCTCACCCCGGTCTTCCCCGAGTAATATATTTGACCTGGCCACGGTTTAACAAAACCGTTAAAATCATGCAACACGAGCCTCCTCACCCCGGGTCATCCCCAAGTAATATATTTGACTCGGTCACAGTTTAATAAAACAAAATCACGCAACACGAGCCTCCTCACCCCGGGTCATCCCCAAGTAATATATTTGACTCGGTCACAGTTTTATAAAACAAAATCACGTAACACGAGCCTCCTCACCCCGGGGTCATCCCCAAGTAATATATTTGACTCGGTCGCGGTTTAACATCCAAACACGTGATACGGCCCTCCTCACCCTGGGTCTTCCCCAAGTAATATATTTGACCCGACCACGGTTCATAAATCCAAGCACGTGATATGGGCCTCCTCACCCCGGGTCTTCCCCAAGTAATATATTTGACCCGATCACGGCTCAACATCAACGGGCCTCTTCACCACGGATTTTAAAACCCATGTAATATATTTGACCCGCCAAAATGATGGTCACGTCACACGGGCCTCTCCACCACGGGTACAACCCGAGTAATATGTTTGACCCGACCATGAATCACCATGCACACACACATCAATAAGCCTACATACATCATTCTTAGTCACGAGGAGCAAAATATCATTACACAATCGTAGGCTATAAGGTAACAGATCCTCATACGTACATACATACCTCCATATATACATACATATATATTCCTACATAAATATATATATACATATATATATATATCATCCCATACGGGAACTAAGTAGATAGGTCTACTCATATTCAATTACTACAAAGTCTGCTAACGTCCTCGAGTCTAGACTATCAATAGTGTATGTAATCTTAAGGACACAAGACCATGAACGAGTCTATAATATCCTAAGGCATATAAAATAATTCAAATATAGCTTTCAAAATGCACCATCACGAGTGAGACCATGTAAAACTATTCAAATCATTGTAACGAGTAAAATCGTTTAAAATTGTATTTCGGTGTGTATGCTAGCCCAAACGTAAAAGGAGTAAAAAGGGCATCATGAACTCACTTGAATCAACCGAACACCTGCAATGAGCTAGGAAATCCCTAAGTGCACAATCACAAGCAAGGGCCTGTAAATTATACACAACGCGTTACTAAACTAGACTGTAAGAACACTCTAGCCTAATGGGCCGTTCAAGTCCAACACTTTGGCCCAAGGCCCAACACTTTGGCCCAAGGCCCAACCACTTGGCCCAAGGCCCAATACTTTGGCCAAGGCCCTACACTTGGCCCAAGGCCCAACAACTTGGCCCAAGGCCCAACGATAATCAAATCCGGTCGAATGCGCGCGAAATAAACCTTAAAACCATTTGTTAAACGAATCAGCCCCGAATGGACCAAATTCCATTTTAAATATTTTCATTCATCAAGATTATGTCACCCGAGTTGATAGGGTTGACGGTTCTTTTTTACAACTCTTACTTTAACGTTTAAATGAAAATTTGCGCACCGCCGACTCGATTGACGAAGCACTAACCCCAACAGCCCGTGCATCAAAAATATAATTTTCCCACAGCCCTTAAACCCCCCTAGGGCTGTACAAACTGATTCGGTCGGTCATCCGATCGTTTATACGCATCAAATTCAATAATTGCCAATCCTACACCCGATAAACCCTAGTTTTCGAACTAAAATCGATTTGACCGACCTAAACACCTCCATTGGCCATGAAATTTTAGTATATTGTAAGTGACATACCTAAGAATATGACGGAGTACGAAATTCAATTTTAACAGCCCCGAAAGATGCGAGAAAGGGCAGCCACGGTTAAGCCTAAAACGAACTTATCGATCAATACGAATATAACATGCAGATTTTAGCATGCAAAGATGTATTTTATTACCAAGGAAAACCATGGAATTAAATTATTAAATTTTTACCAGTGTTGCATAAATATCTTAAGTTTATGAAAATATTTTTATTATATTTTTCTAGTGGACACAAAAATCATAAAAATTCTTCTAACACAGAAAGGTATGTGCAGCTATTTCAGCTGCGCAACAAAATGGTTTTATTTTTATAAAATTCATTACCCAGCTAAATTAAACGGTTCTAATTGGGTTTGGTTCCTAACTCAAAATATTAACTTCCAGAAGTGGAACCAACCATTTAGACTTGTTGAAAAAAGGTTATGATGTCGGGAAGACGGACCAGAATACGTCATCCCGCATCAGGTTTGACACTCGATTTCATAAAATCATAAAAAGTATTCAAATCTCGTCCAAAAATTACGTATTATACCTTTCTGGAAACTAGACTCAAATTAGAACATCATGGAATCAAGAATCGATCAAAAACAGTGGATTTAACATCACGTTACAGACCCTACAATAAACATATACGAATCTGTCAGCAAGCTGTTATCATCAAAACTCAATCTTAACGACCAATAAGCGCGTTAATGTGATCAATTAAGGTGTAAAAGACATGGGGAATCATAAAACCGACCTTTGAATTGAAGTTTCCACGGCTGAAACTTGGCTGGGTAGAAGAAAAACTAGCAGGGAGGGGGGGGTCCAGGTCCGACGGCTGCAAATAGGTTTAGGGGTTTGAGTTTTCTTTTGTTTTATGATATAAAATAGTTACATCCAAGTCCCTCCAAATTGAAGTATGTAGCAACTTGGGTGGAAAGTTTAAGTGAGAACGTTTACGAGGTTTGCAAGGAGCTCCGGGAGAATGCCGGGTCAAGCCCGAAAGGTGTACATAACACTACAAGATTAAACATTTTGTCGGAAATTAACGGCGTTACAGCCATTGACAAAGGAATGCCGTCCACTCTAAACCTTAGTAGACCACCGAATCCCATAGCTTTGACAACTTCTTTTTTTATTTTCCTCAGTATCTTTACACATCTTGCGAGCTGCAGCGGGCACGAGCGTGTGTACAGCGGCACCCCTTATCGGCTTTCGGACCCTTTTGGACTTATTTGCAACATTCTCCTGCTCCCTCTTCCCTTTCTTAGAATCTTCGGCACTCTTATCTGCTCATTTAAAATACATTACATTAATAACCGCCCTTCCTTTTTCAGTTTGGTTTTTAGAATGAATACCTATCCGTTTATTACTTGACGACTGCAACGCGAATAACGCTTTCTTGCCCCATCTCACATGATGTCCCTTCTCCCCTCTACCGTTTTCTAGAAGTATAGCTGTCACCAGTTTCTTATATTCACAAAACATTTTTAAAATACATTGCATTAAATACAGAACCAACTTTTTTACATTAAATATTAACAATTTTAAACCAAATGACTACCTTTCGGTTTTTTACTAGACGAATCATCAATTTGGATCACCTTCTGACCCTTTGTGCGTCCTGCCACGTACGTAACAGTTTGGGTTACCTTAATAAATGCTATCAAAAACACTTCAAAACTTGTATACACAAAAAACATACCTCTCGACGTCAGGGGATTTCCATGTTGTCAACATCATTGGGGTCGTCGGACGTGTTCCTAAATGACCCCAAGGCAAACCGCGCAATCCGGGCGCTCTTCCTCCCTACATAAAAACGAATTTTGATAAACCTAAAAAACAGTGACTTTTGATAACCCTAAAAAACAACACGAAAATCTCCACATAGTACATATCGGCCAGTTGACATTTTCAAAGTCTTCAAACAAACCTCCCCCCCTGCAGAATAGACCATGAAACCAAATACACTATAAAACAAACCTTTCCAAAAAACCAACCCTAATAAAACACTATATAGACCATTAAACCAACATCACTGTTAAACAAAACAACCCCAAAATCTATAACACAAAAACACTATTAAACACTATTAAATCAACATCAACAAAACAATATAACACAAAACACTATTAACATCAAACCAACATCACAAAACATTACTTCATCTTTTCAATCGGTGTTTATCGCCTTCACTATTTTGTTTACAAATCCCCAAATCTATTAAACAAAACCACGAACAACAAAAAACTATTATCGCCTACAAAACTAACAAAAACATACCTTCAATCGTTGTTTATAACCTTCAATCGGTGTTTAAAACCTTCAAATCGGTGTGTCGCCTAGAATATCAAACGCTATTTTGTTCAAAAGGATTTATGGTGGAAACTGTGAAGAGAAAACGATGGGGGGTCACTTTTTGTATGATGTGATTGCACGGCTGTAAGGCCCCGAACCCGGGTAGCCTTACTTTAGCGTCGGATTTACTCATAAACACAGTTCTTACAAATCAGAGTTCATTAAAACTTTTCGCGGAATATAAAACATCAATCATTTGTTACAAAACATTTAATCTTTTCTTCTTCATCAGATGCCAGCCGTTCAATCCATGCAATGTGCCATCCTCATGCAAACTCTATAATCAGCTCACCTGCGTGCATACTAAAAGTCAGCTACGCTGAGTGAGTTCTAGTTAATCGAACGCCATACAATACATACACATACATACATATCCGTAGATACATATCCATACTTCACTAGTTACCCTTCTGTTCCACATACATACTTGCTACCATACATACATACATATCTACAATCACTAACCTCAGTAAACCGAGAGTACGTTCATAGTCCACCGTCTATACTTGTACTCAAGGTCGTGAACACGTACAAGGTTCGCAGGTCCTTACCTATGTTCACCATTTATGGTACGTACAAGGATCGCGGGGTCCTTCCCTATACCATAGCACATCCACAACACGTACAAGGTTCGCAGTCCTTCCCTATGTTGCAACCTAATTCATAGCACGTACGAGGTTCGCAGTCCTCCCCTATGCTACAAAATCAGCACGTATAAGGTTCACAGTCCTTTCCTATGCTGAAATATACATCCACAACACGTACAAGGTTCGCAGTCCTTCCCTATGTTGCAACCTAATTCATAGCACGTACGAGGTTCGCAGTCCTCCCCTATGCTACAAAATCAGCACGTATAAGGTTCACAGTCCTTTCCCTATGCTGAAAATACATCCACAACACGTACAAGGTTCGCAGTCGCTTCCTATGTTGCAACCTAAATTCATATCACGTACGAGGTTCGCAGTCCTCCCCTATGCTACAAAT